>NC_085092.1:3231470-3386470 GCF_963422355.1 Corticium candelabrum | reverse complement strand
AACCCCAAGTGAGTATTTATGACTACGTACTTCTGTGACGTCTCATCCAGCGCCACCTGCTGATAAGCTTGGCTCAGATCTAACTTGGTGAACAACTGATCTCCAGCTATAGAGGCAAATATATCATTGATCTTTGGCAATGGGTATTTCTCACAAGGAGCAGCCTGGTTAATCGTCAACCTAAAGTCACCGCACATCCTGATTGAACCGTCCTTTTTTAGAACCGCTACTACTGGAGCAGCCCAATCAGAGAATCAAACAGCTTCCAAAATTTCGTCTCGTTGCAACCGTCTCAAATCCTGTTCGACTAGCTCTTTGTACGCATATGATACAGGTCTAGGCTTGAAAAACCGAGGTGCGGTATCTGCTCTCACTGCTATCGATGCTGTTGCTCCCTCCAGTAGTCCCATCTTCTTCTTGAATACTTCCTGGTATTTGGTGATAAGCTCCTTATGTTGAATCCTTCCTCGTGTGATGTTCTACCAGTAATATGGAGATGAAATATCTCTTTCCATTTCAGTTTTAGGTTCTGCATCCAGTTTCTACCAAACAAATTTGGACCCTTGCCTTTGACAACGATCAATTTCAGGAAAGCCACTTGCTGTCCATATCTCGCTTTCACATCTGTCTCACCAACCAAAGTTAGTGATTCCCCTGAATATGTCCGTAATTGCACTTGTGGCCTACGCAAACTGGGGCCTTCCGTTTAGACCATAATACCTTGAAAGTAGCTTCATTCACCAGAGTACCGCTGCCCTAGTGTCTACCTCCATCTCCACCTTCTGCTGATTAGTCACAACTTCTATCTTGAGTGGCTTCACTTTATTGCCACGCCCCACTATGTGTACAGCGTTCGTTGCCGTCTCTAACATTTCTTCTGATTCCTGGAAATCCTCTTCTTGGCTTATTTGGGGGATGCCTTTGATTCTCCTTGTTGATTTGACTGACTTCGGCACGCTCTCGATATATATAGCCCCGCTTCTTGCACTTCCTACACTCTGCTGTCTGGAAACTGCATGGCTTGGGAAGATGCCAACCCAAACAACGAGAACACTTACTATTTTCTGTTGTATGGTTCCTCCTACTTGATGTCTGATGTACTGCCAGTTGCTGTTGATGTAAGACCACCTTGTTGCATTTCTAGCGATTTTCCGCAGCTGTTTCCATCGCTTGGGCAATCCGTAGGGCGTCCTCAAATGTCAAGTTGGCTTCTTGCAAGAGTCTCCGCTAAAGCCAAGACACTTGAGTATACCTCAAGACAGAGCTTGAGAAACTCTTCATATAGAAATTGCACTTGAATGCCATAAATATTAAGTCACAAAAAGCCACCAAACAATCCATCGCATCATCAGTTAATATAATTCCAGTCGTTTTCTAAATAGTTTCAAGAGGAAATCATGCAGGAGGATAAACAAGAGTGACAAGAGAATGGTATTCTCTGATGTTGAGAAGGTCTCCCGGATGACCAATAGGTTTGAAACAGCGACAAAATAGTTTTACAAGAGAAAGACGATTTTGAGGTGTAGCTTTCACAAAAGGAAATTCTCTAAAAAAAACGACTGAGTTCCCTGCTGAACACCATGCATGCATGCAACAGAGTAATCTGCTAAACACCTCTACAAACACATCAAAAGACTATGACTTAAAATCATGCAATAACGCCTTCAATTAATTATTTTCATCATTGTGTTGATGTTGCCTCGTCTGTCAGCTAGTTTGTCTAGATCATGCATATGCATTGCCCACATAGCTGTCTATCCTCAGTAAATATGTCATGCATATATAGACTCTAATGATGACTGTATGTCTTAGCTTGTTCAGACCAAATCTTGTTATAAGGCTATAATTTCTTTCCACTACAATTTGGTAAATTTTAAAAAGAATTCATCACACATCTATACCTCATGCGATATCTCTTGAATTGTGCTCTCGATGTTCAAGTAATTAAGCAATAGCATCTAGAAGCTATGTCAGCACGCGACATCGTTTCAAATACTGAGCAGCGGATTTATTCATCGCGGCGGTATACGGTACCTGGTACCGTACGGTACATTCACCAATATTATCTGGGACTGCAGGTTTAACAGGTGGACCGAAGTGGCGGTCATGGATCGTTTCTGTACGGTGACGTGTGGGGATTCAGTCCTACATTACATGAATACATCTGCTGGATGAATCGACCGGTAGATTTTTTACTGTTTTTACTCTTCTAGATTCTATGCGAAATTTGTCAGGTTTGTTCGGCTGGAAGAGAAAGGAGAAGATGAAGGTGAGCCACGTACTGTGTTTGATGGCAACTTTGTAGCTAGTATCGGGGCAAATGTGTTGATCAGTGCTATAGGTTGTAACTGTCTGTCTGTTTGTTGTCTGGATTCTACTACAAGGTAATGTAGAATGTCTGTTACTATGCTATTCTACTGTTCATAGAGATCAGTGTGTGTCTAGTGCAATCAAGTCATGCATTTGAGTTTAAGATACTTAATTAGTTTATTAACGCATGAAAATTGGTCTAAATTGTCACAGACTAAACCATTTACACCACACAACGATTTTGCTTCGGTTATATGCTGACCATAGGTTTATGCTGCTCATTAGCCTTTGCTGTAGGAGTAGCTATATTTGAGACTAGCTCACTGGCCCGTTCACCGCACGGGCAGATTAGGTTATTAGTTGTTATTGTTGTATGCATTTAGAAGTTAAGCATTGTGACTTAAAAAAGGCATGGGGACAACCATGACTTGGGAGACAACAAAACTGTATACGCTATGAGATGAAGCCCAATTAACGCATCTTTCTTCAAATTGAGTGTATCAGGGCGATCAGTCTCCTTCATGAATGACAAACCCCCCTAAAGGTAGTTCTACAGCACTGTGTGATTCTACGTTGAACCCCCAAAAGGGGACCCGACTGAAGCTGGAAGCCGCTGCCACCCTGCCCATGTCCTTAACCATGCCAAATTACCCCTGTAACCCAAAATTTTAGCCTCGTGCGTGATCTGATCTAGCCGGCTATCAAACTTATACATCTAGACAAACACCATCAAGTTTAGTACTAGAGAATAGATAAAACAAATTAAGACCTCTATTTGCGTAACTGTTTAGGCTGTGCATGTCTCCCCACTTGTTGCTCTTTAAACATGTTAATGTTAAACATGTTTAGCTAGACAACGTCTCCACTTGTCCATCTATTCCGGGCTATAAAAAGAACTATCCGGAACTTTGGTTACCGCGCGAATTTGTTTCTTGTGCAGCAGATAGTCGGAGATCGTCTTCTGGCCGTCTCGAGAACAATCAGAGACAAAAGTCTTTGTCTTCGCTGAAATTGCTTTCTCCGAACACTGCATCAGTCTACGATGTCTCTGACATTGCCTAGTTCTGTCTTCTTCCAGTAGTCTCCAAAGAAAGAGAAAGAACAGCGCGAAAGAACTAACATCCATTGTCGTGGAACGCGCTTTACTATCATGTGACATTTATACCTAAACCATTTTCGTTAATGTAGCATGTGTGTTATTTGCAGAAGTAAATAAATTAAATAGACAAATAGATAAATAAATAATTTTAATAATTGTTATTATTTTCAACATGTACTGAGTGGTCATCTAGTTAATTAATATTTTACAAATCGACATTCAATAAAAATGCATTTTAATTAATTTGTATCCGTAATGCACACGAGTAATTATTTATTGTGAAAGCATCAATGTGTGTCATTCTTCTGTTACACAAAATGTGTCACACTCATGGACAACTATTTCCAGTGACAGAGACTGCTGCCCTAGAGAAAGCCACTTAGCCTCTCTATTTAGTGATTCCAACCATAGAAACTGTTGTCGACAATACAGTCTAGGCTATCCTTTCTCTCTATTGCGTATGATATAAAATGTAGAATCTCTAGAGATTCTTGCATATGTCACTTCTGCTCTGCAGCCTGCTTGAGAGACCGGCAGAAAAAGCTTGAATTCTGCTGGCAGTTCATCTTCAGAGTAGAGACGATCAGAGAAATATACTCTACGAATACGACAGTTGGCATGAAGTTGGACTCAAAGAGTTTTTATGTAGTTTGTCCCATATGCCCTCCATGTAAGTTAAATTAGAAAGCCAATTAGATTAAACTATATTGCAATACCATACTTGATTTTGATCAAGTCTCAAACCATGCCGTATTTAACTATAATCTTGCCTTGTGTCTGAGAACATTTCAAGTCCCTTACTGCCTATAGCTATATAGACCACTTGTTGACCGCAAATCTATATCTACATCTATACATATACAAAGACAGGATCCTAACTGTTTGCGCGCTACTGCTTTCTCACGCTTGGCTCATTGTCGCTCGAATTCTCTAGACGTGCCTACCGAATGAAGATGAAGGTAACAATGTCGATTTTGATAGGTGGGACCCAGTCCCCTTTCAGTAATTGATCCTAGAGCGATAAAGCCCTCTATTCTGTCCGACATCGATTACATAGCCTAGTGGTTTCCATAATACTTTAAACATGCTGTAACCACGCTGTATGCATGTCTTAACAACCAAATTCTAAATGTGATTCCACTGTTAAGACAAAATATACAAATACGCCAATTATGTCGCAGTTAGAGATCAGCAAATTGATGATGTGTTGTGTAACTTCCAAACACACGAGACTGTAGTTCAAATGTGTACAGTCAATTGCAACTTTGGTAAGTAAAAGGAAAGCAAGGAGACTGGAAACACAACACTACAACTTATTACTGCTCTTCAGCTTCAGATAAAATTCTGGGATGTTTGTATTTATGTATTCTGACCATTCCAATATTATGCCAAAAAAATGTTTGCTACTCAATCTAAACTAAACCTGGATAAAAAAAAACAGGGCAGATAGCACACTACAATCTTACTACAGCTGCATTTTAACCTTGCAAAGGCTTTCCTGTTGACTTTCACACCATTCAAATTAAGATCAAACATCTAATGGCTCGTTAGAAGAATAGCTACAGTTTGATACAAAGTAAAGAGCCAGTGCTGTCATTTTGAAACCTTCTGTAAACTGGTATAGCACAGAGTAATCCAATGACATGATGATTTAAGTTACAGACCTCTCAACTCTCAAGATTTCGTCATAAGACTCATAATTTATGGTATGTCTCATAATCTCACGATTTGTGTCCAATTCTCACGATTGTTAGTCCTTTCTCCCGACAAGCTCACCGTAAGACACTCTGACAGTCACTTTGTGTAGACCTGTTAGTTCCGTCTTTCTGGACATAGCAGATTCTTTGGACTAGACTCTATATGTGGGTCTGTTTGCTTGTATCTTGGGTATCCAGGGTATCTACCTTCAGTAAAAGTAACGTTTAGATGTTCGAGGCGAAGTCTTGTTGCACAAAAACATAAAGCAAGACAAACACGTACGCTGTTAACCACGCCTACTTTGGACACGTTTAATAGGCGTTGTCGTTTACAGCAGACAGTCTCATGATATTTGGTACAAAGAAAAGTTGAGAGGTCTGTGATGTAGTAGGAATAGCAAGCCAACCATTTCAAGATGCAGCATGAATGAGTATTAGAGTATTCCTAGTTGTCCAAAGAGGTAAAGTACATAAAACAAATACGCACCCTTGGTCAGACCAAAAATACCGTATTCATACACACACTTGGTGATTACTGTCATGTGAATAACAGCCTAATAATAGTCACATATATATCACGATGACTCACTGACCGTCATCTGTCCAACATGAATTCGTTGTTCTAATACATTCTTGACACATGTAATTGCAAGCTATACTTCATCCGATATCTCCTCATTAGTTACATCACTTGTTTCATCTCCGTCTTTATCTTCACTTTCTAATAAGTCAACACGATGATAATCTAGATCTTCATCGTCCAAAACAGATGTTGGCTGGTCAATGTCAGTCATTGCTATGTCCATGAGATCCGTGCTCTTGTCTTCGCCTCCCTTCATATCGAAAACGAATGAATCGTCTGCTTTATGCTCAACATAGCCAAGAGGCTTTTTAGTGTCTTAATTTTCTAAGTAACAACAACACGTGAGCCACATTTGGTCTGTTTCCGTTTGTCTGTCTGCTTGCCTGTTGATTTGTTATTTTATTTATATAATGATTCCGTCTGAGTTGTATGTATTAACCTGTTCTAGGACTGATTTCTCTTTCCACCAATTCTCTGTTTCACGTACGATGCTTGCAAGACAAAATTGCGTTGATTACCGAGACAGCACAGCGTGAAGTACTGACTGGGTATATGAGAGAGCTGAAGTCAGTTAACAATCCAGTAGCATGTGTTTCATATAGTATGTAGCATCATGGCCTTCTGATTTAGAGAATACCACGTCAATCGAATGGTTATAACTGTAGCGTGTTTGTTTGTGAGTATGCTCGTTATCTAATGAGGCAAAAAGATATTAGCTTTTCTCAGGTATGATAATGTTCATGCTATAATGATATGCTTGGTAGAACATCTCCATTTCAACATAGACTGACATGCCACAAATCAGAGCAAGGATAGCAGCAGAATTAACCTCTAATGTGGTACTGCCTGACGAAGCAACTATGGGTTCTTTAAAAAAACACTCATTCTTCTCTACAAAGCTTGTGTGAACAGTCAGATGAGATCAAGTTCATGGGACAATTTACAGGAGTCGGAAAATTTACCAGAACTCTTGCAAACCGTACTGCCGCAAGGATATACATAACTCATCGAAAAATTGGAAGAGTTTCAATCCAGGGAATTTCCTGGTGCCCCTAGTCAACAGTTCAAGGCTGTGATACGAACCAGCACCACTACTGAAGATGAAGCCAAAAAATGGCTAGCTTCTATGATGAAGCATAGCCAATGTACTTTTAGAACCACTCGAACTTATAAGCCAACTATGACATATGTTCTGTATAAAGTAGACATGCATTGTCAACACAAGCAAAAACCTACTACAAGTAAACAGCTAGCACGCATGTCATCACGTGCTATTAAAAAGGTCTGGCTGATAACCTTAGAAAGAAGAAAACAGGATGCCCATCAACCATAACATTGAGAGTACAACGTCCACCAAACAAATGTTTGAGGCAATGCAGTAATTCAAGTAACCTTGCACAACATCCAACACTAGCCAACATTGTGCACGTGCACAACCATCCAATTTGTAGTGTACTTTCACTTAGCTTTCGTTCCATCCTGCAAGAAACAAAGGAATCCTTTATCCAGTTGTTTGAAGCAGGACATTCGGCATCATCTGCATGGCATGCCTATGAAACACCACTATTTGAGAATTCAATTTTGAGGAACACAGTTCAAGTGGACTTAGCTGACAAAGCTATCAATCCGTCTTGGCAAGATGTTTGTCGATTGTACAATGAATGGAGATTAACTGAAATGTGGCAAGACAATGGGAAAGAAAGGTTTGACATGCTTGAAGAAATAGCCAGATATAATGAATGTTGGAATGACTTACATGGAAAGGCAGTTTTGCAACCGTTCAAAGGAAAAATGCTGACTCTTGTGACAGTGGAAGTGACAGTGAAAGTGGTTGTCCTATCAAACAAGACAAGCTATTCACCAACCACCCTCAAAGAAAAAGAGAAAAATAAATCAAGTTAAACAACCCCTGATCTTAGCAGTATGCACACCCTTGATGTCCAAGGTACATCAAATGGTGCAACAAGCAGGTGAACTGGTATTTTGTGACTTCACTTCAATACTTGATCACTTCAGTAACTCTATATTTATTCTGTCAACAAGCCATGCAGCTTGCTCACTTCCTTTGGGAGTTGTGGTTGTGTCAGATGAAAAGCGAGATATCATCCAGTGTGGATACCATCCAGTGTGGGCTGAACAAGCTGCAAGAAATTTCCAACAACGCATTCTTTGGCAGAGGTGCACTTAAAAGACCGTCACTGATCATGACAGATGATAGTACTACGGAAAGAGAAGCCATTCACTCTACTTGGAATGAAACTCGTCTCCTTTTGTGCACTTTTCACTTCCTTCAACGAAGATGGACTTGGCTGCACAACAGCAAGAACAGAATCAAACACACTGACAGAATTGTCCTAATCAAAGTGGCAAAATCATGGTGTAGTCAACATCAGAATTTGAGTTAAACAAAAGCTATAACAACTTACAGAGACATGATGTAGCCAAGAAGTACCCTGGGTTCCTCCAGCATATAACCTCACTACAGTCAAAGCGAAAAGACTAGGCTATTTGTTTCAGGAAGAACATAATGATTTGCGGAAATCATACCAACAATTATGCTGGGGCTGGCATCAGAATCATCAAAGACCAAGTTTTTAGTAGAATAAAAGCCTATAATCTTGTTGAAATGTTTTCATTCATTAGAGAATCGATGGAAGTCTATTATCAAAGAAAGCTACTGAATGTGTCTAACAACAGGATAGAAAACTTTGTTGCAGACAAGTTCCTTTGCAAGGGTGCAAGTGCAGGTCAGCAAAGTCTAATTGAGTGCCTTGACAATGGACTGCTTAAGGTACAAAGCAAGCAGAGGCTGAGAGTATGTGAAGAGAAGTAATGCATGGTTGATATGCACATAGGAGCATGTAGTTGCGAAAAGGGAACAGATGGATCACCATGTGCACACCAATCTGCAGTTGTAGCCAGGTACAAAATAAAATCTGTAAATACTTTCCCTTCTCTCAGTGCCCTATCAAGGCAAACAATTGCAAAAGTAGCTCTTGGAGACAATGCAATGGCTCGTATTGACTTTTATGCATCAATCCATCAAGAGAAGTATGACCATGACACTGGAAACATTGCGAGTAGTTTTAAGACCAGTGATAACACCCATTTCGAAAAACGTAGGGTCATGGCAAAAATTCAGCAAAATTACGAAGATGATTACATCGTTGATGCAGTTGCCAATGCTTCAGTCAATGATACAAAAAGCTCAGATGATTTGGAGAAACGACTGCATGCTGTAATGGTAGACACTATGCAGAAGCTTGACACTGAAGATCATCAATTTATAAAAGTGTCCAAAAGTTTCTTAAGTTACAGACCTCTCAACTCTCACGATTTCGTCGTGACACTCACAATTTACAAGCATGTCTCACTATCCCACGATTTGTGCTCAATTCTCACGATTGCCAGTGCTTTCTCCCAACAAGCCCACCAAGACACACTCTGACAGTCACTTTGTGCAGACCTGTGGTCCCGTATCTACCTTCAGTAAAAGTAATGTTGGATGTTCGAGGCGAAGCCTTGTTGCACAAAAACATAAAGCAAGACAAACACGTAAGCTGTTAACCACGCCTATTTTGAACACGTTTAATAGACGTAGTCGTTTACAGCAGACAGTCTCATGATTTGGTGCAAAGAAAAGTTGAGAGGTCTGTGATGTACTAGGAATAGCAAGCCAACCATAAATGAGTATTAGAGTATTCCTAGTTGTCCAAAGAGTTAAAGTACATAAAACAAACACGCACGCACTCTTGATCAGACCAAAATACTGTATTGTCATACACACAGTTGGTGATTACTGTCATGTGACTAACAGCCTCATAATAGTCACATATATATCACGATGACTCACTGACCGTCATCTGTCCGACTTGAATTCGTTGCTCTAATACATTCTTGACACATAACAATCGCAAGCTTTGGTTCATCCGATATCTCCTCATTAGTTACATCACTCGCTTCATCTCCGCCTTTATCTATACTTTCTAGTGAGTCAAAAGGATGATAATCTAGATCCTCATCGTCCACAGCAACCGTTGACTGGTCAATGTCAGCCATTGCTTAGCAACTCTTAACTATAGCTGGCAGCTACTATGAATGAATGCAGATTCTACAACACACAATACAATATAGGCGTGTACATATATACTCTATGACGTTTTGCGAATTGCGTTTTCCTAGCTAGTGAGAAATGCATGGGTCAATGCTCATTGAATGTGCTGCAAGTGTAAAAAAGGCGTTATCTAGCCTTGTTGCAACGGACTATATAGCAAAAAGTATACTAGCACATTAATCTTACATTCTCCTTCTTTTTAGTTCTTTCACTGCTTCCCTAACCGATTCAAGACACAGTTGTGGGAAAGAGTCCAAAGGAAAACTAATAGTGTCGACCACGCTTGAAGAGCATCTACTTTTGGCTGTTTGTTCAGAAAGATCTTTTTCATTTGAGTAACTTGGCCATTTACAAGACAGATATGAAGTTGCTTCAAGGTCAATCATAGCTGTGACCTTCTCGTTGATTCCAGTAAAGTCAAAGAAAACTGGAGCGTGCTTTTGTTTATGGGAAAAGTTCTTGATTTTCGTGACAATTTAACGTTGTGGACATATTTGCTTGTCTGATCATTGACTATTTATCTTGTATCAAACCACTTAGAGAAAAATTGTATTTACTGACTAAACTCAAGATCTGCACTTACAACATGTGTATATAGTACAAATGATTCTTTGACTTTGAGTCATATTGGCAAGTGGAAATGTACACACACACACACACACACACACACACACACACACACACACACACACACACACACACACACACACACACACACACACACGCACACGCACGCACACACACACACACACACACACACACACACTCACACACACACACACACACCGCACTTCTTCACTTCACTTCACGCTGTATTCATTCCAATGAGAAACAATGCAGGCCAAGGTCACCATAGGCTATATCGAAGGAGTGGATGTTCTCTGACAGCAGAAACGCTCATGGTTGTGAAGGCCTTGTTGGCGGAATGTTTGGTGACAGTACTGACATTGACTAGTCAGGGACTGACCATGTTTCTGTCTCTGGTGGTTTACAAGGCCAGCATGATTTACAGCAGTAAATCCACAACACACACACACACACACACACACACACACACACACACACACACACACACACACACACACACACTTCTTCACTTCACTTCACGCTGTGTTCATACCAATGAGAAACGATGCAGGCCAAGGTCACCATAGGCTATATTGGAGGAGTGGATGTTCTCTGACAGCAGAAACGCTCATGGTTGTGAAGGCCTTGTTGGCGGAATGTTTGGTGACAGTACTGACATTGACTAGTCAGGGACTGACCATGTTTCTGTCTTTGGTGGTTTACAAGGCCAGCATGATTTACAGCAGTAAATCCACAACACACACACACACACACACACACACACACACACACACACACACACACACACACACACCACACCACACACACCTTGAACCTTGATTCCACCATACCCACTATGGGTTTTGGCAACGCAGCGTAATAGCGCTTCTCCAAGCAGCACGATCATCAGCATCACGAAGACTGATATGCAATGATCTGAGGTCTCTTGTGACAACATCTATCCATCTCTGTTTAGGCCCATGTGTTGGTCTTGTTGCATTACTAAGTCTGCTGCGAAGTAGTTGTTTTTTGGGACGATTGTCACTCATGCGTAGCAGATAGCCCACCCCCCCCCAGTGCAAACGTTGTTTCTGTATTGTCATATCAATAGGGTCTTCACACGCTCGTTCTAAATTGTCTGAATTCTTGATTTTATTCCATCTTGAGACACAAGAATCGATCGAATACACCGCATGTGAAATGTATTTAAACGTTGCAAGTTTGGTTGTGTAACGGACCAAGTTTCACATCCATATAGCAAAACAGGTCTCACCAAAGCACAAAAAATTTTCATTTTTGTGGAGATTGAAAACTGCCTGTTGGTAAATACCCTTTTCTTCCAGGAACCAAAAACTTTACTTGCTTTGCTTATACGAGCATCAATTTCAGCAATGCATCCACCATCTTGGCTCATGATACTCCCCAAGTAAGTAAACTCTGTAACGTTTTCAAGAACAGAACTGTCAAGAAGAATACGTGCCTGTTCGTAGCCAATGCTCAAAACTTTGTTTTCTTGATGCTGATTTTCATTCCCCATTTACAGCAGGACTCATGTAGACTGTCTACTAAATTTGTAGTTCACCGGAGGTCTTCCCAATTAAAGCTAAATCATCAGCGTACATAGCAGCTTTAATGACACTAGTTCCTTGAGCTTTGACTCTGTAGTTCATGTAGAGACTTCCCTCTTTCCTGTATTCAATTTCTACTCCGCCAACTTTAGCTTTGTTTAGTGCTTCACATACAATCTTGTCCATGACGAGATTAAATAATACAGGAGACATAGTACAACCCTGACGTACACCAGTTGTAACTTCAAATTTTGATGACTTCTCACCACTAGATTTGACAACACAATGTGTTCCATCGTGAATGTCAACAATCAATTGTACAACTCGTTCCTCAATGCCTCTCTCTTTCAAAAGTAGTCTGAGAATTTCTCTAGGAACGGAGTCAAAAGCTTTTTCCAGATCAACAAAACAAATATGGACAGCACACTCATGTTCAATGGACTTTTCAATTAACTGACGGACCAACCATATTTGATCAATCGTTCCTCTACCCGGACAAAAACCACATTGGGCTTCTTGTAGTAGAGGTTCAACTGACTGTTTAAGTCGTTCCAGAAGAATATTTGCTAATACCTTTCCAGGTACACTGAGTAATGAAATACCACGATAGTTGTCGCATATTAGTCTGTCATTTTTCTTGAAAACAGGGACAAGGACTGAATCTTTCCAATTCTGTGGCACTCTTCCTGAAGACCAAACTTGTTGAAGAAGCTCAGATAGCCAATCAAAAAGCTCCGTAGGCCCAGCTTTCAGTAATTCAGCTGTTATTCCATCATTACCAGATGCTCTATTATTTTTAACTTTTTAATAGCATTGATGATTTCTTCTTCACTGAGTGGAGCACCAGACCCAACAGAGCGTACAACCATTCCAGAGTCTATTGCAATAGGACGTCTGACATTTAATACCGAGGCAAAGTGTCTCTTCCAATGATCTAATTGATCGTCAGTACAAAGAAGTTTCTGACCATGCTCATCTAAAATTACTGAGGCAGGTTGAATGGGTACGTGATCAAAGTTTTTGAGCTTCCTGAAAAATTCGTAATGATTGTGGTGTTTCAAGTCATATTCTAAATCAGATGCTTGTTTAAGCAACCATTCTTCTTTGTCTTGTCGAACTGCTTGTTTCACTTGTTTGCACAAACTAACATAATGTTTCCTAGTCATCTCGTTTTCCTGACATCTCATCCAAGCGATGTGAGCCTCACGTTTCTTAGCTATCAACTGTACTGTACACTCAGAAATCCATCTATTCTTCCTGGTTTGAACAACATTGAGGTGTTCATTTGCAGAGTCCATAATTGCACTACAAAAATCAGACCACATAGCTTCAGTCTCAGTAGATAATCTTTGTGTGAATCTAGTCATGACGTTATTTCGATATTTGCCTAGAGCAATAGAATCACTGAGTACGTCTCGTGCAAGGTTTTCACTCATCTTTTCCCACGTGGCTTCTGAAGTTTCAGTACCATCTTACTACAAACAAGTTTGTGGTCACTGTCAAAATTTGGTCCTCGTCGTACTCTTGTATAATGTACCATTTTTTGAATAGACTGCTTTACCAAAACGTAGTCTTTTAGACTTGGTTGTAATTTGGGATTAGGAGGATACCAAGTGGCAGTGTGTATATTCTTATGCTGGAAAAAGGTGTTTGTGATTCCCAGGTTATGTGCTTGACAAAATTCTATCAGTCTAACACCGTTGTCACTGGTTGACTTTGATAGACCAAACTGACCAACAACTTTTGAAACTGCCTTTCCCAGTCTAGCATTGAAGTCACCCAGCACAACAACAAGCGAACCTGTCTTATGCATGGCAACATCAAGTTGTTGATAAAATTCTTCTTTAACTACCTCTTCGCATTGTTCTGTTGGAGCGTAACCAACAATGACATTCAAAATTCCTTTGTCAGTGAGAAAGTCAGCACGCAATATTCTATCTGAGATAGGATCAAACGAGTTGAGTGATTTTATCACATTATGTCTAACAACTAGACCAACACCCCTGGAAGCTAGCTCGGGTGGTCCAGAAAACAACAGATGATAGCAGGAGTCTTCATCTAAATCCATCATGCCTGCGCTAGGCAAGTGAGTTTCAGTAATGCCACATAATGTAATATCAGTTGTAATCAACTCTTTGGCAAGAAGGTCAGTTCTGCCCACACCTTTTAATGTTCGAACATTCCACACACCAAACTTGAGCAATTGATTCTTTTTCCACAACATGTCATTGATGTCTTTCCGCTTACGATGAATGGAAGAGCTTAAGCTAACAGTTGAAGGGTAGTGTAAACTTGACTTGCAACTATTCTTTACCATTATATTGCAGCTATGATGAAATTTCTTTACATGGTTCCTCATGGAATTTATTGATGACAATACACTAGAGCAATCCAGAATAAGACATCTCATGGAATGACCAGACCATGTTATTGTGGTACCAGAAGCAGATTGGATAGCAGTCCGACTAAAAACTGAGTTATTAGGGGCAGTCGGAGAGCCCCCAATAACCCCTTCCCGCAAGCACAACCCCTTGATTGCCGGGTTGCCTCTCAATCTTCGGAGCCCAGTTCTATTCCTGGCGTCACTGGCTCTTTCCCCAGTGCCACCCCTACTTTTGTCCACACGCGGAGGAACGCGCTCTATTCTGCGTTTAGTAGCAACATATGTTTTAAGTGATCAGCTTGCTAGGCTAGCGCACCCTTGCTAGGCTAGCGCACCCTAGCCTCTCACCATCTTCAACTTGCCGAAGGTTGAATTTAGCATGTATTTCCTCCCCCGGGCAAGGGAACTACCAGAAATACAAGGTCCCGTGGGGTACCCTCTTGGAGGGTTCACTGAGAGGACACACACACACACACACACACACACACACACACACACACACACACACACACACACACACACACACACACACACACACACACACACACACACACACACACACACACACACACACACACACACACACACACACACACACACACACACACACACACACACACACACACACACACACACACACACACACACACACACACACACACACACACACACACACACACACACACACACACACACACACACACACACACACACACACACACACACACACACACACACACACACACACACACACACACACACACACACACACACACACACACACACACACACACACACACACACACACACACACACACACACACACACACACACACACACACACACACACACACACACACACACACACACACACACACACACACACACACACACACACACACACACACACACACACACACACACACACACACACACACACACACACACACACACACACACACACACACACACACACACACACACACACACACACACACACACACACACACACACACACACACACACACACACACACACACACACACACACACACACACACACACACACACACACACACACACACACACACACACACACACACACACACACACACACACACACACACACACACACACACACACACACACACACACACACACACACACACACACACACACACACACACACACACACACACACACACACACACACACACACACACACACACACACACACACACACACACACACACACACACACACACACACACACACACACACACACACACACACACACACACACACACACACACACACACACACACACACACACACACACACACACACACACACACACACACACACACACACACACACACACACACACACACACACACACACACACACACACACACACACACACACACACACACACACACACACACACACACACACACACACACACACACACACACACACACACACACACACACACACACACACACACACACACACACACACACACACACACACACACACACACACACACACACACACACACACACACACACACACACACACACACACACACACACACACACACACACACACACACACACACACACACACACACACACACACACACACACACACACACACACACACACACACACACACACACACACACACACACACACACACACACACACACACACACACACACACACACACACACACACACACACACACACACACACACACACACACACACACACACACACACACACACACACACACACACACACACACTATTGATACTGATGCTTCACAATGGAAGAAATTTGAAGTAAACGAAGAAGTAATTACAATGAAATTTAAAGTACATGAATGTTCTAGATATTATAGAAAGATACTTTACAAAGATATTTGTCAGAAACCTACTACAAGACGACAAATGAGTTGCAAGACAATGTGACAAAAAAGCAAGATCTAAGAAAGAAAAATCAAAATGATGATGTGCTCTATAGACTGCATTCTTCTACCGCCTATATGCTCTGGCTGGGCTAGGGAAGATTGAAGAAATTTATGGAAGACGGTATTTAATGAAGGGTTGTCGTCTCAATTCAAATACAGTAAATAATAAATAGTGAGAGAATAAAATATATGGTTGTTAGACAAGAGTAGAACAATAGGTAAGCAGACACTTAATTTATTCACAGATATGGAGACAGTGGGAGTATGTATCTTTGTTTACCATCTATTAGTTTGGAGTGGGTAAAGACCGCTAATGGGTCATGGTGTAAACAATGAATATTGATTATTATTGCCACCGGCAGGTTCCACTGAATCATTCAGATATCTGTTAGATCAACAGATTCAGCTTTAGACTAACACAGTCTCGCGATCAATTCTCGTTTGAAAGACAAACTATATTAGTCGATCCTATCCGTAATGCTTTAATTGGAAGACTTCAGAAAGGTTTTGGCTTCTCTTATTCCTCAATATTATTATAGAGCCATTTAGGTAGAGCTGTTAGTACGAGGATTAGATTTCATGAGACTCGTGTCAATGCTTTTGATGATGCCGCGCATAAGCCGCACTCTCGTTTACATGGAAGGTCATCAGTCTAGTCTATGCCTGTCTATACGAAAATGAGACACATTCTGTACTCAAAAAAGGGAGAATGCCAGATATCTACTGAACGAGGTAATAGATTAATAATCGAACTAAACATTTTGATAGTCTGATTAGACAATATTACACGCTAAACTTGCATTGGAGTAGCTGCAAGGGCTTCCACATAAAGAAGCAGCCGTTGATGATATAAGATTTGTATATAGATAGCAGCACCGAGAATTATTTATTGTGTCATCACTGTTATCAGTGGACATGCCATCATCATTACATGGCTTAAACTTTACGCTAACAGTTCTACCGATTAGCCATTTGCAAATTTAATTTTCGGTGGCTTGTTTTACAGCCTTCATCGCACTGCACTGAAATAAAGATGTCAGTCAGTGAGTGTCTTTTATGATGAAAAACAGAACTGAAGCTGACGCAAATCAGTTGAATAACTTAAACAACTAAACAGATTGCAGCAACAAGCAACTTTGAATTTTTACACGAATCTAAACAACCAGATGTTGTATAGCTACATCTAAATGCAAGTAGCTGCCCTGCAGCTCCTGTATCAAATATTTCAGGTCAATCATGCATGAGAAGGAATGCAGTATGCAGCAATCCTGCACAGTACTTGATCCACTTGGATATGATCATTGTAACAAGATTGTTTCATATTCCTGTCTATACCATTTCCATAGACTTATTCACTTATTAATTAAGTAATGTAAGGAAAATTTTAGTTAAATCATTGCATGAAATCAAAATTTAGTCACATGCAGTCAGCTCAATGGCATATATAGTTCCATTGAAAGATAGTCGTCCAAGTTTCCTCATGTACTCTTCACTAAGTTCAATTACCTTACACAGTATTTCCCCAAGAAAACGAGAAATGAACATACACACAAACAATAAACAAACATGTACACAGACAAAAGCAGATAGAAAGACAGACGCAAGCACACAAACAGACAGAGAGATGGATTGGTCTATTTTTTATTATCGCAGATCTTAACTACTTGAATGATCAGCAAAGGTATAGTTCCATACAACAATACAAAAACTAAAAGTCTGACATGGTGCTTAATGCATACAACATTAGATGTCTTTGCCCACTGACAAATGTTCTCAGCTTCTACCTTATAAACAGACATCGCAGACAACATAAGTCAACTGTTACATTCTTGAATGGTTAGAGAGATTCTTCTATGCCAGTCAGTCTTACACTCTACTTCTTCCTTCCAGCTTTCTTCGCTAATTCATCCAAGAATGCCTCAAACTTTGAATCTCGAAGTCCAAAATTTTCAAGCACAATAGGGATAACAGCAAGTTTACAAGCAGACAGACAAACAGGTTGGGGAAGAAGAGTTTTTTGGAAGTTTTGTCTTGAATTTGCTAAAAAAAAGGGCCAACACCATTGCAACCTTGTCTTAGATGACACCAAGAGTTGAATATTGTTATTGCGGTTTTGTCATGTGCTTCGAGTAAAGAATATCTTGGATAATAAATATCTTCTATGTTGCTTCGGCCATCTGCTGAGAATCATGACCAGTTGTCTACATCAACACTTCAGAAGTTAATTCAATATCATGATAAAGGGAATAAAGAATGGCTTCAGGCAACTTTCCTGTCCGTTTCGCTGCTTCTGGGGGTCTTCTCTCAAACGTATCTCTAATGTTATCTACGTTTGATATTGGGCACACTCTCTTTGCAGACTTCCTCAACTCTTTAAGACCATCAAGATATTGTCACTTCTATCATTCACCCATTGGAAAATGCTAACTCTGTTTCTGAATCAATAACAGCTAGCTTGGAACAAGCCTAATAAATAGGACATCTTGTTGAGAATATACACTTTACCAAACTGTGTTAGTTAGTATACCGCGTCTAGTTATGATATGTTCTGGACATACGAGGCACAGTAATAGACTGTTCTTGGGCATGGGCCTTTGTTTTTCGCTGTTCTCTGGTAATATAGCATGTGTTCGTGTACGTTCGTCCCTCCCTCAGCGCTCACTTCTCTGCTATCGTTATCTATACCCCAATAGGTTATGGGCCCAGCGCTCTTCCACTGCGTTGTTGACACTCGATCGAATGGCAACTGAGCAGAAGAAAGTCATGATTATTCCTCAACATGGTGCAATTATGCGACATGGAAAGTAGAGTATCGTATGACTCTAATGAAAGACGGGCTGTAAAATATCGTAAATGGATCTGAGAACCTGCCTGTCGAGGACTCGACTGACAGCACACGTTTTGGTGCAAAAGAATCAAGCATTGGCCACTATTGTACTGTCTGTTGAGCCATCACCTGATTGGTGTCAGTGGTGAGGGTCCAATTAATTAATAAAGAGAACTGAGTTGTACATCTACTAGTCAGTTTACCCAACTCTTACAATATGCTGGTGACAGCGCTGGAGGCAAACGCAGATGTTGCAAAGATGGATGTAGTAAAAGAACGTTTGCTGCACGAGGAGCAAAAACTAAAGGATCGAGTGGGAGTTAGTGAAATAGAAAGCAAGGCCATCAAGCAAAGGCTAAAGAGGAAAGGGCCAAAATGCCATAAATTGTAAAATTTGACCATATGGGACGAAACTGTAGTGAGTTGGCTGAAGATGGAAAGGAGAGGAGAGGCAAGCACAAGGCCAACAAAGTTGATATGAAACAGAGAGACAGCAGCAGTTCAGACAATGAAGATGCTGGTTCTGTGGTAAGCCTCATGCTGTCGGCTAGTACCAATAGTCGACTGAACAGCTGGATTGTGGACTCAAGCGCAACCAGTCATATGTGCAATGATCGTACAATGTTTGGTGAGCTCTGTAACATGGAGCGGCTACAGGAAGTTATACTGGGAGATGGACATGAACTAGAAGCGGCTGGGCAAGGAATCGTGAGACTGAAGCTAAAATTGGCTAATGGAAAAATGAAGCAATGCAGATTGGATGATGTGCTGTATGTGCCAACACTGTCCTACAACTTGATCAATGTGTGAAAGGCAGCATAAGCTGGAAAATCAGTTACATTTACCGAGGGCAGATGCCAGATATTGGATGCAGACCGGAAGCTAATTGCTGTTGCAATGGAAGTGGGGCAGAGACTCTATACTATCTAGAGTGTCAGATAGATTGTCAACAAGCTAATACACCTGTGGATACAATCCAATTGACAAAGAAATTTGACATCAGCAATTTGATCTTTTGGATTCACGAAATCTGCAACAAAAGTTGGCAAACGACAAGTTTGTTGCTGGATTTGACTATGACACATTGATGAAATACAGTTTCTGTGACTCATGAGTGGAAGAAAAGCATCACAGGCGTCAACTTCAAACCAATGAAGACAAGCGGTCCAAAGAGCTACTTGGTTTAGTGCACATGTCACTGTGCAGATGGATGAACGAGAAGTCGCTGAGTGGAGTCGAATACTTTCTTACTTTCATTGATGACAAAACCCGTTATATGTGGACTTAAATGTATGTCCTGAAGCGCAAAGACGACGTATTTGAGCAGTTCTTGGATTGGAAGGTTTTGGTGGAGAAAACTACTAGTTGAAAACTGAAAGTTTGAGCACAGACAACCGTGGAGAATACACATCAATCGAGTTTGAGAGGTATGAAGGCAGAAGGAGTTCGACAGAAACTTACTATACCGAAAACACCTCAGCAGAATGGTGTTGCACAGAGAATGAATCGGACGCTGGTTGAGACAGTTCGATCAATGCTAGCAGATGGGAAACTGCCACATATAGACTTTGGGCAGTGGTATTGTCAACTGCTACTTATATGCAAACCAAAGTCCTATGAAAGTGGTCAAGGGCATGACTCCCTTTTGAGGCTTAGACACGCAAGAAACCAAAAGTTAAACATCTGCGAGTTTTTGGGTGTGAGGCGTACGCTCATATACCAAAAAAAGAGACAGAAATTGGACTTAAAAGTGAGAAAATGTACTTTCTTGGGCTATGGTGCAAACACAAAAGGATATCGGTTATATGATATGCGTGCAAGAGTTCTTCACAGTCAAGATGTGTGTTCAACGAGTCACAATCAAAAGTCGATACACGGAATTTGATTGTCTCATGGAGGAAGACTTGACTGAGGATCAGCTACCACAACGAGTACCACAACCAGTACCATAACCATTATTGCAGTGATCAGAAAGGGAAAGACGACAACCTGATCATTATGGGAAATGGATAACCATCTTGAATGGTGACCTGAAGGAGCCAGTAACTGTAAGGAAGCGCTAGCCAATCCAGACAAAGCTGAATGGTCAAGTGCCATGAAAGGAGATTAATTCTCTTTATGTAAAGGATGTCTGGGACTTGGTGGAACTGCCAAAGATCGAAAAGCAGTTGGCAGTAACTGGGTGTTTAAGTGCAAGATTGATGCTGATGGCACTGTAGAATGATACAAGGCTTGACTGGTGGCTCAAGGATTTGCCCAGAAGCCTGGAATTGACTGTGGTGAAACATTTAATCCAGTAGTCAGATTTCAATCTCTCCGCATGATCATTGCCCTGGCAGTACAAAATAATCTGAAACTACACCAGATGGATGTAACAACTGCCTTTTTGAAAGCAAGACTAAAAGAAGAGGTAACCATGAGATAACCACAAGGATTTGTTGCTGAGTGACAAAAAAATTAGTGAGCAAGCGAAAACAAAGCATTCATGGTCTGAAACAGTCGTCTGACTGTTGGAACTCTACATTGGATATCCACTTAAACAGAATGGGGTTTGTACAAACAACCAGCAATCAATGTCTTTACTTGTCTTCAGAAGGAGATATGTCTATGGTAAGAGTTCATGTTGACATTATACTAGCCGAAAAGAGCAACAAGCAAATAGAAGAAGTCAAGAAAGCCCAGGCTCAGCGTATTTTTAAGTAAAAGATATGGGTAAACTAAGCTAATTTTTGGGTTTGAAAGTCATTCAAGACAAGAAGTCTGGAAGTGTCTGGATTAGACAACCTGCGTATACTGAAAGTGTTTCACAGAAATTTGGCATGGAGAACGCAAAAGCGATCGACACATCAGTCGATGCTGGAACGAACCTGGTGAAAGCAATAGAAGAATCTGAAAGTGTCGACCAACAACAGTATCAATCAAATGTCGACAGCCTACTCTACTTGTCAAATGAAACGACACAGAATATTACATATACCATAAGCAGTGTGTCAAGATATTGTTCCAAACTTGAGGAGTACTTTAGATTTGGTTTACTTTGCATAAGGGATGGCATATCAGCAGACTGCATTGAATACTCAGACGTCGATTGGGCAGGAGACATTGACGCCCACAAGGCAACATCAGGATAACTATTTCAAATCAGTGGAGCGGCAATCAGCTGGAGAAGCAAGAAGCAGACGTGTGTAACACTATCAACTGCAGAAGCTGAGTACATGACGTTAACAAACACATCAAGGAAGCAATTTGGTTGCAGCAGCTCACCATTGATCTAGGAAGTCAATCAAAGGAACCAACGGTGATATTTGAAGACAACCAGTCATCCATTTGTATTGCTAGAGACCCACAGTTTCATGGCCAGTCAAACACATTGGAATAAAATACCATGTCATTCGGGAACAAATGGAATACTGCCGCACTGATAACATAGCGGTTGACATACTTACCAAAGGATTACGTCGGGATCAGTTCATGAAATTGAGGCAAATTGAGGGAAATGGCTGGAGTACAAAACAGTTTGCTTGCAAGTGAGGAGTGTTGAGAATATGTACTGTAGCAAACTGTGCTAGTAGAGTACACCGTGTCTAGTTATGATATGTTCTAGACATACAAGGTACGGCACTAGAATGTTCTTGGGCATGGGCCTTTTGCTGTTCATTGTTCTCTGGTAAATAGCACGTGTTCATGTACTTTTTTCCTTCCTCAGAACTCACCTCCCTGCTATCGTTGTCTATACCAATACATATTTCAATGAGCTAGTCAGAAATCCTAAACAACTGCAACGTATATAGGCTGGGCCAAAACTACTACAAGACGTTTGATAGTTACTTCAATTCAAGATAATCCACAATCTCAGGAGCAAGACGTTCGATTATGACGGTTATTAAGCAAGATCGAGCACTGGAGCATTGCTTAGAAGTACCTCTACCTTATCAAAGTTTGCACTACAACTCGTTCGAGGTTGGCTGTGACATGCCACTGGCTTCAGAAATTACCCAATGTGAGTGTGGAAAGGCCATTGACAGAAGGATTTCATTTTTACATGTAAGTCTGGTGGCAGACCTACATAGTCAAGTGAATCCAATGCCAGTGTCTGGTGTGATTGCTTGCGTGCATTGAACATGAGTTATCATAGGGAGTTCCAAGATATGTAAGATGGCTCTCAAATTACACCCTGACATTGTCAGATTTGATGCTTCATCTGGCACAAACATCGAACTAGATGTTTCCCTTGTCCGTCCTTAGCACAACGAGGCCATTTCTCAACCATTTGAGGTTGATGGCTTTGCACCAACAAAAAAGCCAGTAAAATCTGACAAATATAGCAAGGACATTAATGTCTTTGGAATTGTTTCTAAATGAATTCCACTTGTGTTTGACCATTTGGTCGATGGAAACGAAGAACAAACCAATTTCTTCAAAAACTCGAGCTCGTTGATCTCCGAGTTATAAATGGATAATAAAAGCAAAAATATATACCGTAAAACCAGAAAATCGTGCGGTACATTAAATCGTGCGTTTTGTGCGGTCGAACTGACATCGCACGAATTGCATCCGCACAACATAAACCAATTGCACATGCATAATTCTTTGGCACCTGTTACCGAACAGCATCCGTTTCTTCCATGTCAATCCGCGATTTCTGTCAGCGTATTACGCCAAAGACAAGGGCATATTTGTCCCTGTTCCGTTTAATGCAGAAGAAAGACGACAAGCCAGCACACGTACAGTGAGGAAGTGAGGGCAGCTATTGGAAAGTATACAGCCCACCACAGGCCTGCTGCAGCAGTCAGACACTTCACTAGGCAACTGCGCTGGAATGTGTCTGAGTCAACAGTCCGCAAGTTCCGTGATTTGTACAAGGTGGAACTGCAACGCCATGAGTGTACATGGCTGCCAATCGCACAATTTAAAACCGCACAATAGAGTCGAAGGAGTGATTTCGGACAAAATCGCACAATATTATGTACGCACAATTTTCTGGTTTTACGGTATAGCTTCAAACATTTTGAAGACCATGTTTAGCTGTCACAATGCAACACTGCAATGTAAACTTTCTTTCAAGGAAACTCAGTAGACTGGCGCGGTTAAACAGACAGAAAGACAGAGGGACAGACAAACAGACAAATGCTCATTAGAGACCATCCCTAAACATAAACGTTTGGTCTGGCCTTAATGTTAGTTATCAAATAGTTTTAATACCATAACTTCAACAATATTGTAAACCATAGACAAACAACAAATAAATATCTGTGTGGTTGATGGCTGCATAAAGGCATAAAAATACGAATTCTCTAATTTGCCCACAGGAAACCAACATCGCCCAATCTTAATACACTCTAGTTAAACAAATTAGTTTACATGTATAGCAGTAGTATTCAGTCCAATCAGGCAAATAAATTCTAGTCATCTGTCTATTTGTAACTCTCAAACAGAAATACCAAGATCAGTAACCAATTATCAGTTCAAAGAATCAAACAGTGTCAGAAACAAAACACATACCAATGCACAACATGCACTTATGACAGTCAGAATTTTCTATGCACACAAGAACATATTTCACAACAGTTACTAAAAAATATACCTGTATCAGCAGCACACATTGCTGTTGTCCCTTCACTCTGTGCAACCCCAAGATCACTAGTAGTTTAGCATCTTCATCTAATTCCTCTATTATAGGTTGGCCAGAATGCACTTTTGTCTCCACCACAAACATACTGTGCGTCTATTTCCTGTCAAGAATGAGTTCGTGAATGTATAGCCGACACATTAGATACAATGCCACTTCAGCAGACATCAAACAGTACATATAATAATTAAGAATGTATGACAAACAAGAAAATAATGTGTGTGTGTGCATGTGTGTGTCTGTGTCTGTGCGTGTCTCATAGTGATGGTGAGTTATAGCATAATTTTCTGCTTACATCATACGTCTCTAAGAGCACTGCACCATAATTAGTAGTTCCTAAACTTAGCATCTGAAGCCCAACCATTTACACAAGGTGCAACATTCATAACCTGTGTCTATCCCACGACGACTAATCGACATAGGCCATGTTCCAAATTGCATTTACGCAACAGTAATTAGAGATTTCGCCAAATAAAATGTGATGTCAGGAGTGAAAGCCAATTAATCATGTGACATCAAAACAGCCAATTGTGCAACTTTGTAAACACTCTGTTGTGTTTGACTGCAATACACATCTAGATAAGGACAAGGAGAAAAGCAGTATTTGCCACTGATTTCAGCAAAACCAATTCTTGTCTGCTTGCATGCATGCCACTATTTCAAAATTAATTGCCACATGTGCTCAATCTATTTTAGCTATTTGTCATTCTCTCACGCAAGTTAGTGGTAGTGGCTGCGTATAACTTATGTAAGTGACAAACTGGTGAGTAGCATAGCGTTCTAGCTAGGATTTTGTAAACCGTCAATATGACGTCGTTAAATATAATGACGTCAATTAATGGCGTCATCAAATGTTTGATGTTGACATGTTTGGTAATGACATCATAAAAATTGCTTTATCTGTTCCCTGGTTGTACTAGAGTTAGATGCATGTATGTTAGTAGTAACTTCAAGACTTTATCAATAGTCTTCTGACATTTTGGTACAGTTAGCTAACCGCACTTTTTTCTAAAATTGTAGTTTATGTCTATCATATTTTGTCTCATCTATGGAATGTAGAATATCTACATACAACAATATACTATTCTACTACTGCATGATTGGTGGACTGTTCAATATCATTGCCACTCAGATCTTGTATCTTGTTGAATAAACCTCATTGAACATAACCTTGTTAACGTGGCAAATTTAGCAAAGAAGGGGACGAAGAAAGGACAGAATATCTATAATGTCACAAATAAATATTAATGATGTTCCTGATACAATGTGCTGAATAAAAGACTGCAGAACAACTGAAACTGATCTGCGTGATGGAAGAGTTTTGCATCTTGTCAGCAAAGTGCTGTAGTCAGGAAACACAAGTGAATGCAGATAGTACATATACATTGTGCGGCACTACCAATGTCTTTTAATGAATCATATTTATAAAAACTTTACTTATCTTCAAGCGGGCTAGTATTAAGTTAAAAACAGAACAGACTCGCTACACTTCTGGAAATCGCATACCTCTGTAGCGTGAGTTACGCACTACACAAGTACAAGACACTATAGTGAAAGTTAAAAGAATGCCAAATGGGGGGAGAGCCCTGCGCGCCCCATCTGGATCTGCCACTGGTTAAACATAACCAGCGTGCAAAATAACGGCCGGACATCGGACATTTACCGACCAAACAAAGCATCTGTCCGGCCACTCGTCCGGTGGCGTAGCGTCAGGTGTGTAATTCCGTATCAGCAACCCGCATTCTCGCTCATCCCAATGTCCTGTCAAGAAAACTTAGTTTCCAGAGTTTGCGCATGAAACAAATGCAAACAGCCACGCGTCATCATGTACAGTACACTGTACAACTACAGTACTGCTGTACGTGTATTTTGTCAAATCCCGGGTGTGGCGGCCCACGTACACATGCTGGGGTTCCAAGGGTTGCAGCGCAACAAAAATGCAGCGGACAGCCACGGGCCGTAGACATATGTGTGTACAGTACACGGTGAACGTGGCAGGATAGGAAAAGCAGAGATATTTGCGTGTAATGTTTTCTGTAGGGGCTATAAGAACCTGAAGATGATTAGGTTGATAACATAGCAGGAAGTCACTGAACTACATACCATGGTAGACTGCCACTAGCGTAGCATAGTGCATGATCTTGGAACCATTGCAGTGTCCACGTCTAGAGGTATGGCACATATGAGGACGACAATGACGTTTCCAAAACTCATTACGCACGACAATTGAAGAACTGAACGGTCATGCAGAATTTTAAGTGGATGTGTTTGTAGCCAGGACGCTCATCTAGCTGTCAGAGGAATGAAAGTCTGTCAATGGTTAGTCAAACTATTTTAGTAATTTGTCAGGTAGGTTGTAATAATTGCACGCATATGACTCTTTATCAAGGAATGCAACATCAAAGTGTTATCTAGAGCCATGAAACCTGGCACTTAGTCAGGCATCCTCGAACTAGCTGCAGTGACAGATGTCGCTATTCGAGCGGAGTATCCCAAGAGATTTGGTTTGGCAACACAAATACATAGACACGTGTACCAACTTCAAATTACTGCAGCAACCCATTATAATTGTCATTAATTGATCCACTATAGTAGCTAGATCTAAATGGGAAAACATATGCCTCCACCCGAATCACTTTGTTCCTTGTACTTGCATATCTAGTGTGGTGGACTCAGATGTTGAAAATATATATGGTGGGATCAGTGTGTGTTCACGTTCACTTGCACGTGTTATTGCTTCACTCCTTGAGGATGTATTACAAGGTCTTTACTCCCAAGAAGGTGTCCATTGGACCCGGCAAGAATATAATAATATATATACTAGTCTGTTAAATATATGTATATATGTGTGTGATTAATTGTAAGTGATAAGTAGGATTTGCCAGGATTGGAATGTCCGACCAAACATTTCTAATATCCGACAAATATTAATTGTGTTGTAAATCACCTACCTTCAACTTTGGTTTTCTGTGTCTGTGGCTTAGAAAGAGTTTTGATAGTATGTCGAATGTCACCCATCCGAATGAGCAGTATGTTGAGTGCTAAGTTTGATTAAACCAAAGTGAGAGTTTGAAAATGCAGCTGCAAGACACTAGACAAAGAGACAGAAAGGACAGAAAGCAACAGATAGACAGAGATAGACCAGCAGTAAACATGCAAACATGCACAAAGACAAACAACAAACAAAAACAACTATAACAAGCGTAAAACAAAATAACCCTACAACTAACCCTAAAACCAAAATAAAGAGACAAACAGACTACCAAACATAAAACAGACATTTGGTGGAGTTTGTCCTTTTCAAAGTAAGCAAACATCAGGAGCTGCTGCCAATAGCCTAAGGTCACACCCCACCCCTATGGCAAGTCTCCTGTTTGCTACTGAGGAGAACTCTGCATGGGCTTGTGCTATAGTAATCTCCTATAGCCAGGCCAGATACACTGTCTCATGACACTAAGTTAGTAGCTTTCATTTTGGGAAACTTATGCCGCAACAGGCTCAAACCTCAGAAGCTAATGATCAAGTCACAGCCAATTGCCACTACCATCTCCAATCAAAGCCCAGGTCGTCATTTATGCTCCTGAGTCGAGAGAGGCAATTGTGTGTGAGCTCCTTGCCCAAGCGAATTACAACTGCACAGTACTCATCCAAGACTGGAAGTGCGACCCAAAGTTACCAGATGTTTCCGCTCTCCAAATGCATATCTCTAACAATTGAGCTATAAGATGCCACGCTTTCCAAAATTCTGTACCTAACTGCATGCTACTTGTACATGCACTTCAATATAAGAAACCTAATTACATATACATAAAACATACTATAATCATAATGTCATAACCAGTTATGCAAATAAAGGTCTTTAAGTTTGTTCAACTCAAATGAACTTTTCCTTACAGCAAAAGGCAAATGAGCGGGATATAACCAATTACGTACCATGGTCAGCATATAAACTAATGCAAAAATTCGTTGTGATATGGGGCTTGCCTGTGGATGACAAGACATAATTTTATCTTCAACTCAAATGCATGATTTGATAGACGAATTCAGTTTTGTATTTCTTAGATTCACCGGCTATAGATCTGGACATGCCGTAGAAAGAATAGCATGTTGGACAGGCATTCTACACTATAGACAACAAACAGACAGATACTGGTACATTTTAACACGATATTAGCTACAAAATTTTCATCAAACACGATACGTGGCTCACCTTCATCTTCTCCTTTCTTTTCCAGCAGAGCTTTCTCCAACAAACCAGACAAATTTCACATAGCATAATAACGGTAAAATCTACCGGTAGATTCAGTAAATTAAGCAAACACTGAACTAACCTTCATCCAGCAGATGTAATGCAGGACCGAATCCCCACACGTCACCGCACAGAAACGATCATGACCGCGACTCTAGCCACCTGTCTAAATCTGCAGTCCCGGATAAAACCGCTAAACACTCTAGACAGTGTACACACCGCTGCGATGAGTGAATCCGCTGCTCTCGATGTTCAAGTAATTGAGCAATTGCATTCTGAAGATATGTCAGCACATGACATCTCTTCAAATACTGAGAGCACAATTCAAAAGTCAATCCCATGAGGTATGTAAGTAGATTTGTGATAAATTATGTTATAAAATTTACCAAATTATAGTAGAAAGAAACTATAGCGTTATAACAAGATTTGGTGTGAAGAAGCTAAGACAAGCAGCCATCATTACTTGTATGTTAATTAATTAAATAATTAAGTTATAGTGTGAGTTAATTAGTATATTTTACTGATCTAGAAGACAGACAGACAGGCAACTGACATACAAACTGACAGACAAGGCAACCTCAACAGAATTATGAAGTTAATTAATTAAGTCATACGTGACACTGATTATACTCAAGTCTAGTGATGTGTTTGTACAGGTTCTTATCAGATTATTTTGTTTGTGTTCAGCACGGAACTCAGTCGTTTAGAGAATTTTCCTTTGTGAAGGCTACACCTCAAAATCGCCTCTTTCTTATAAAACTATTTTATTGCTGTTTCAAACCTATTGGTCATCAGGGAGACCTCCTCAACATCAGGGAATACCATTGTCTTGTCACTCTCATATCTCCTGGGTTTCCTCTCGAAACTATTCAGAAAACGGCTTGAATTATATTAACTGATGATGTGATGGATTGCTTGGTGGCTTTTCGTGACTTTATTTATGCCTTTCAAGTGCAATTTGTATATGAAGAGTTTCTCAAGCTCTGCCTTGAGGTATGTTCTCAAATGTCTTGGCTGCTGCTATAAGAGCCAACTGAGAGTCAACAGGATCGAGAGTGGTGGTGGTACCAACCTCTACCATTTCACCAACAAAGCCTAAAGATAGCAAAGATACAAACACTACAACGGTGCTTGAAAACATTGATTCTCTCGTGTTTATTGGTTTATTAGAAGAACAGTTGGAGTCGAGGAAGTTGTCCTGCCATCCTCCTATGGATGTCCTGCGTCATATATTGGAATACAAACAAAGTGTATCTTACTATGAATTTGTTACCTTGGTGGTGAAATCAGAGGAAGGCAATGAACACTTGAGTACATTGCCCTCGGGTGAGAAACTATTCGTATGCTCTCTGTCTTCATCTACTTTTAGAAAACAATCACACACTTAGACAGAGTTCACAAAATTTCTAATATTAATTAAAATGTAAAATTTGGGCTAAACCTATACACAGTACAAGAAGATTATAGTGAAGATCAGTGGAAACTACAGTTGCACTTGCTAGCGGTCTAGCTAAACACGTTACTTTATTACTCTATTTCTAGCAGTACAGTCCTAGATCTGTTTTATGAAAGAAAATGCAAAACACATTTTACTAATTATTGTTATAGAGCATAAGTCAATTTGAACAACAGATCATCACCGAGAGCATCAAACCTGCCAATAACAATATCAAGAATATAAAATACTGAAAAATGCTAACATAGTTCGACATTGTCTGGTCAATTCGAGAATACAAAGTGCAAAAACAGAGCTAAGCTTATTGCTATTGCTAAGGAAATCTTTTCTACAAGCACAGAAATGATATCAAGTAAAAATTACATGTCACCATCACCAATTGGGCTGAACAAAGGTGACATCAGCCACTCCGTCCATCTTACCCTTTACCATCCGTTTAGGAGGACATGCTGTATATTCGTCTGTCTCACAAATACGACTAATGATTCTGCAAGCTTCAGCTGCTGTTGGTCGTGTGGCAGGATTATCTCTCATCAAGTGTTTACATAAAGAATGGACGTTTAGCTGACGGACAAGTAAGACTTGATCCATTCTTTTCGACGGTTTGGAGTAACAGCAGTAAACAGCTGACATAGGGTCACCCCCATACTGTACATGTCCGTCTTCTTGCTTTTTGGTAGAGCTGGAGCAACAAATCTCTCTGTTGGTGTGTATTCTGGATTGAGAAGGCCGGCTGAAAGTGAAGCATCTTGAAAACGAGCGGCTCCTAGATCACCCAGTTTGGCTCTCATTGTTGCAGTTACCAGGATGTTCCTTGGGCTGATGTCACCATGGAGAAGCTCCATTGGTTGCTATAGCAACACAGCAAACAATAAGACCAGAAACAATAAGGAAATGATAGGGAGTCTCTACATTGATATCCTTGTCTGAACAGTTACTTGTAGGTCTATGTGAATCGATCCTTCTATGGTTGACAACTCCGTATAAGTTAAGTTGTTCACTGATCGTATTTTCCAATCATGAATACTTATTGACTAAATGATTATATCCACTTGTGTAATAAATTAGTGCCTGATCTATTTCCATAGTCTAACTGTCAGTCTTCAAAACTTGCCTTCCTGCCACCTTGTGTGATCACCAGACTGTTCTGTGTATGTTTCTGCTCGTCGGTGAATATATCTCATAAATCAAAAGTGAGCTCCGATATGTAGCTTAATTAAATAATTGAATGTCTGTCTGTCTGTCTGTCTGTCTGTCCATCTGTCTCTGTCCTTCTGTTTGTCTGTGCTAATATCGTGGCCAGATGATCGGCTCAACTTCCTTTACAATTTGATCATTTACGTGTGAATGAGATGATATCAACTCAACCTTATTTCATTTACTGTTCTCACCATGGAGTGAATGTGATCCAGTGCACAAAAAGAATCATGTGCCATGTCAACTTTTTCTCGTAAAGTGAGAGGTGCAGCATCTCGTTGACATGCATCAATCACACTAGAAACGGAGCTGCTCTGTAACTCTGTGATAACCCACGCCTTCTTGACTTCTTTCTCCAGAGTGACACCACAAACAACAGCAATGTTGGGATGATGTAACTTCCATGCTACAGACGCTTCTTGTTGCACAAGTTGAACGTATCGTTCAACATTAGCCGGATGATCATACAAACATTTGACAGCAACAGGACAGCCATCCCAATATCCAACAGAAACAGCTAAACAACAGTACAGACTCTTAATCATTTACGCAAGCAACCCCCACACACAAAGATGGGCCAGCTGTATTTGAAAACGTCAAGTAAGTGCAGTTTAAGTCTTGCAAGCCGTGCTGGCCTCTCCCAGCCTTTATTGCCAAGCCTGAACAAGCCGGCCTTAGCCAATTGTAACATGTAAATATATAAGTGCTGGCCTAAAGTGTGTCTCACCTCCATATGATCCACGTCCTAGTTCCGTGCCAGTCAATTGAATGTCACGTGAAGGAATCTTAAAAACTTCGTTTTCTTGTTCTTGCTTGTATCGTTCAATTGCAGCATCTGCATCTGAAAGCAGCTCTACAACGTTAGCTTTTCCTACTTGCGCTTCATTCAGTAATCGCTGAACATTTTCCTTCTCTACACTCAGTTGCTCAATTTGCTGTCGAGCTTCATTGAGATCATTCTGAACGTCATGTCTTTCTTCTTGCTCTCGTTCTAATCGTCATCGTAGATCTTCTTTCTCCCTTCTTTCTCTAGCAACTGCATGCTCTTTCTCCCTTCTTTCTCTAGCAACTGCCTGTTTTCTCTTCAATTGCTCATCTCTCAGTGCCTTCTGTAGATCTGTGATTTGTTGTCTAAAGTCATCCATTTGCCTGCCTTTTGCTAAACCATCTTGTGTCACTTGCTCTATTTGTTGAATCAGATGTTGTGCTAACTTATTTACCAATTTTGCCACTTCTGTTGGAGATCGTAGTATGGGTGTAGTAGTCTGTATAAATCAAAGAAATTCTTATAAATATAATAAGAATAGTAATACTAATAATGCCTGCAATTTATATCAAATCGGCTAGTCATTGATTGCCGTATGGATTACACAGAGACATGTACCCTGCTGGTCTCACCTGCTGGGTTGGTGGGTGCCCAGATGGGTGTAAAGACCCCACTTGCCCATCACAGAGGGGCATAACAACACATAAATGTACTCAAACACAAAATATACTAGCCAGTTACACTATAGGATATCCCATTATAACAGAAATGTACAGCACACTCATACAATCATTTTAAATGTCGGCTACTGACTAAAAAATATTAAATGTATTGATAAAAGTACATGCCAGTGGTCTGTCCTGTCTTTGCAATTTTTCCAAGTTCTCATATCATTTCATCTCGATTCCAAATGAAAATCATCAATCCAAGTCAACTCTTGCTCCCAAAGCGCCCAAAGTAACAAAGTATCATTCTGTTGACATTACACTATCCAAGCTGCTTAGACCTGAGTGTTGAAAGTTAGCTACACCCCAATTCATTAATAGCTACACTCACTTAGCCAACTTAATCTATTAAAATCCTATCCTTCTGATAATAAATGTATAGTAGTGTGGAAAGCAATACTCAGTTCAAATGCACATCAGACAACTAGCTACACAAAGAAAAATCTCTACAGAAATTGCACTAAACCACTGATACAAACTTAATCAGCTGACCCTCCATTGCTCCTGTCACTGGTGACGAGAGATGACCAGCAGCTGGAATTGCTGCTGAGCTTGTATGATGACCTTAAAACAAATGCAGGATTTACCCTTAATTAAGCATCACATAAATCAATAAAAACTAAACAAATTGTTACTGGTTAGTTGGATGGCTCAGTTGTGAGTTGCAAATATGATAAAATTAAATAATGACAATCTACTGGAAACTATTACGTGAGATAAACTTGTGTGATAATGAAAATAGTCACCTCTTCTAACATTAGTATGCTGTTACTTCAAGGGATATGAAAAATCATTGTACATGTACAGTATTGTCTATTGTGTGACATCGTCATAATGCACTTGATTGTCTCACTTACTGGGAAGTTGAACTGCAACAGTACTCTAACATCAAACATAAACAAGTTATAGTTAATACACAAAATTTACACAACACAACAATCAGATCACACTTCAATGAATTCCTTCAGATGGGAAAGGATAGCAGAAAGAATTTCTTTGTGACTGCCAAAAACTGATCGCAATCTTTCTTGTCCTGCTTGCATTGCAGTTTTGCCAGCCTGTGCAAGAAAAGCACAATGTTTGTTATTGGTGCAATAAATGGCAACACCTCATACCTTACTACTATATGTATATATACATACATGTTCATTAAACAACATAAATTATTTACAAATTTAATGCTAATACACAGTTACTGTAATCCAGAGTTCTTTAGATGTTATTCACACATTAACAACAATATTGTTTTAGTCAGATCGATGATATCTACAAATGCCAGAGCCTGTAAGACAGAATAACCTGCATGGCTCTTGATTCTCACAGTTTAACACCCAGTGCTTCCGTCTAACTCCTGCCCCAGAAGTGGGATATTCCGTCTAACTCCTCCCCAGAAGTGGGTTAGGTAAGAATAAGCTTTCTCAAGCATTTACCAATTGTGAATTATCAGTTAGCTACATGGAGATCAACCAGCGAGATGTCTTTCTATCCTCAGCTGTATTGTTCTTTAATCAGTCAAGTGGAACCTAATCTGCAATGCACACAAAAAACTGCCAAGGCCACAAGCTCTAACACAATATGTCTAGGCGTATTCCTAGGGCCTTGTCACAACTTATTCATGATATCCTGATTGAGAAGTTGGACTACACTGAATACATTGGTAAAAGTAGACACACCAGCGGACAATGAGTTGTTTTGCGAGCTGACCAAGAATTCCTGGGAACAACACTGAATACTAACTGCTCATATCTGACCAATCTCTTATTATTTTACATTATAGCTCAAAGAACAACTAACACATATTAAAAATACTTCAAACCAAATACAACAAGTGTCTACATACATTGTTCTTAGCTGACACATCAACTCTCAATGATGTCAACAGCTTCACAACTGACAAGTGGTCCTTCTTAAGATCAAAATGTGAACAGATCAGATGTACGGCTGTTGATCTCTTCTAAACAATAAACAATTTACATGAGATACAAAAAACAATCAAAACCAGAAATTTACAATGATACTAAAATGGCACGCAGTCATACTGCACCAACAAACAGACTATTATCAAATAGCAGCAACTGCTTGCTGGCACAGATGCTTTCAGTTAAGCAGCTTCTCCACTGCACACTGTGAAGAAACCAAACCTTCATTGCAATCATATTACATACACACTTCATACCATCACAGGCCCAAGCAAATCATCGCATGTCACAAACAACAGTTTGAATGTCATTACAAAATATGTTACATACAAACAAACTTACAGTAGTTGTTGCTGCTTTGTTGCACTTTGATTGAATGAGACGTTCTACTACAGGTAAACGACCATTAAGACATGCCCAGAGAAATGGTGTGTAGCCACCCTAAACAATTTGAAACAATAACTACACGTCATCAAAGTAATGTTAACAGTAAAACCTTATCACGATCTTCAGTGTTGAGACCAATTCTCAACAGATAATCAACAACCTCAACATTACCAGCAACGTGTAGAGCTGTCCATCCATCCTGTAGTTGACACACAATGTTAGAAGAACATTTATCAGTACAATGCTAACTGCAATGAATGCAAACATACACAACAGACATTATTGCATTAGAACCAATTAACATTTAAACAGTAAACAAACTTCTGAATAAGTCAATTCAACCAAATTGTTGTTGATACAAACAAAGAGAAAAGATAAATGAGTTGGTACTCAGAAAGTCAGTTAGCTAGTTTCACAACCCACTTGCTCTATGCAAGATACGAAATACTTTGTTTGCTTGATCAATGCATTTTATGTAAAAAGACTGTATCACCAATTGAGTTCTACATTAATTAATTAAAAACTCTTATCTATATTCATGTTCTGGAATCCTATCGCTTTGTTTGTGTCAGCTCTACCCAACAGACTGCAGGTCATGTAAATTAGAGTTCACCTGTTCCGAACATCAGAGATGGGCATGGATCTATTGCAGCTGCTGGTAGTACTGTGTCTGTACAAGTTTCAACTCTGTCCAGTCGCTCGGATAGTCTTTGGTCTAAACTTTTGGTAACCTAAATTGGCTTGTCTGAAATTAGGATTAAACATGTCTTAAAAAGGATGTGAAGATCAATGCATTACAATCTACACCTACAGTTAGAAGGAAAAAACCTGACGTTGGAATCAATGTGCAAGCTACCTTAGCCTTGAGCTAGACAAATTTTTTCACTTGAGGTGGTGGGGGAATAAAAGAGCGAGGAGAATAAGCAATCTGAGCACTATGCCACGCTAGTTCAGAAAAAGAGCTCTATATTGAAACCACTCAAATCAAAACCGATGGTCTGACAAAGACAGTTAATCAGTGATAAGAATGCTAATACAAACACAGCAAAAAACATTATTACAACTGCAGATGTAAGAGTTAACAATAAATGAGCTAAGCAAATGTATTTATAGCTTGTGAGATGCTAGGGTGCAAACTCTTCTAAACAGTGTTGTACATCAGTCAACTTGCTTCAGAGCATGCTTGCAATCAGATTTGCCATCTTGACGGCAACGTGACATCAAAGTGATTCTTTGACTTCCTTCCTTCTTGAATCACAATTACGACAAAGTCCTCACATACATTTCAGTAATTTCAGTCTTTGTCACCTCAGTCAAGTGGCCAAAATGAAGAGCTTGTTGCCAAGAAACATATATAAAAGCCAAAGACCGTCAGTTTCCACAATAGCACAACCAGTGATGAAGCATCAGGTGCAGTTCCTGTTTAGTTGTGTTTGTCACATCTTGGCTTAGAATTGCTGCATAAAATTCTGCACTTGCATGAAGACTTAGACTTTCTAGGTATAAGCATACTGCTTGCAGAAGAATACATGTGCTTAATCGAAGGACACGGGTTTACAATCGCCAAGCATTACGTACATGAACTGCCTGCTTCTCAAATCATTGTAAGTAGATTGTTAGAGTTAATGACTGTGAGATTCTGCTAGGGTAATAACAAAACAAATTTTCACACCTAATTCCGAACTCAAACAAATAGCAATGACCCAAGAACCGCTCCTTCTCCCAGCCCTCTCAAGTGCTCACGTTCTCCTGCGATCTCGCATGCAAAAGCACTGCACACTGTGGAGAAACCAGGCCTGCAGTGCAATGACACACACACACACACACACACACACACACACACACACACACACACACACACACACACACACACACACACACACACACACACACACACACACACACACACACACACACACACACACACACACACACACACACACACACACACACACACACACACACACACACACACACACACACACACACACACACACACACACACACACACACACACACACACACACACACACACACACACACACACACACACACACACACACACACACACACACACACACACACACACACACACACACACACACACACACACACACACACACACACACACACACACACACACACACACACACACACACACACACACACACACACACACACACACACACACACACACACACACACACACACACACACACACACACACACACACACACACACACACACACACACACACACACACACACACACACACACACACACACACACACACACACACACACACACACACACACACACACACACACACACACACACACACACACACACACACACACACACACACACACACACACACACACACACACACACACACACACACACACACACACACACACACACACACACACACACACACACACACACACACACACACACACACACACACACACACACACACACACACACACACACACACACACACACACACACACACACACACACACACACACACACACACACACACACACACACACACACACACACACACACACACACACACACACACACACACACACACACACACACACACACACACACACACACACACACACACACACACACACACACACACACACACACACACACACACACACACACACACACACACACACACACACACACACACACACACACACACACACACACACACACACACACACACACACACACACACACACACACACACACACACACACACACACACACACACACACACACACACACACACACACACACACACACACACACACACACACACACACACACACACACACACACACACACACACACACACACACACACACACACACACACACACACACACACACACACACACACACACACACACACACACACACACACACACACACACACACACACACACACACACACACACACACACACACACACACACACACACACACACACACACACACACACACACACACACACACACACACACACACACACACACACACACACACACACACACACACACACACACACACACACACACACACACACACACACACACACACACACACACACACACACACACACACACACACACACACACACACACACACACACACACACACACACACACACACACACACACACACACACACACACACACACACACACACACACACACACACACACACACACACACACACACACACACACACACACACACACACACACACACACACACACACACACACACACACACACACACACACACACACACACACACACACACACACACACACACACACACACACACACACACACACACACACACACACACACACACACACACACACACACACACACACACACACACACACACACACACACACACACACACACACACACACACACACACACACACACACACACACACACACACACACACACACACACACACACACACACACACACACACACACACACACACACACACACACACACACACACACACACACACACACACACACACACACACACACACACACACACACACACACACACACACACACACACACACACACACACACACACACACACACACACACACACACACACACACACACACACACACACACACACACACACACACACACACACACACACACACACACACACACACACACACACACACACACACACACACACACACACACACACACACACACACACACACACACACACACACACACACACACACACACACACACACACACACACACACACACACACACACACACACACACACACACACACACACACACACACACACACACACACACACACACACACACACACACACACACACACACACACACACACACACACACACACACACACACACACACACACACACACACACACACACACACACACACACACACACACACACACACACACACACACACACACACACACACACACACACACACACACACACACACACACACACACACACACACACACACACACACACACACACACACACACACACACACACACACACACACACACACACACACACACACACACACACACACACACACACACACACACACACACACACACACACTTCATACAATCACAGGCCCTTGCCAATCCTCCCGTGACACAAACAACAGTTTAAATGTCATCACAAAATATGTTACATACAAACAAACTTACCTTAGTTGTTGCTGCTTTGTTGCACTTTGACTGAATAAGACGTCGTACTACAGGTAAACAACAATCACGACATGCCTGAAGAAATGGTGTATAGCCCCACTAAACAATTTGAAACAATAACTACAAGTCAGCAAAAGTAATGTTAACAAGAAAACCGTATCGCAATCTTCAATGTTGAGACCAATTCTCAAAAGATAATCAACAACCTCAACATTACTAGCAACGTGTAAAGCTGTCTCTCCATCCTGTAAGTTGACACACAATGTAAGAAGAACATTTATCAGTACAATACTAACTGCACTGCATGAAATCACACATATACAACAGGCACAATTCATGACTTGAGAAATAAGTCATCAGCTTGTCAAATAACAAATTAAAAATTTTAAAAATTTAAATTCAGGATTTAATAATAAGTCATCAATGATCTTGCGTAGCCAAACGCTCTCCCATTGGAGTAGACTCCTACCCAGTACTCTCCTTGCTAGTGGAATAGAAATCATGTGATAAAACATGTGGAGTGCAGGCAAGAAGAGGACTGTGTACGAGTCTATCACGAGATCATAGTTCTGGGCAAGAAATGCTCTGGTAAAGTTCCTTTGATGTCGCTGTGTTGTCACTTCATAGATGCTGTAATTTAATTGAATACCAAATTTGGTTTGTTATCCTTTTCACTAAAGACCAGATAGATATGTACACATCATCTTGTCTCAATGAAGACATCAGTTCCAAGCCCTTCCAAATATCTACCACTCTGGACTGTCTGTGGTGGCTTTGGAGCATCAAATACATACCTATTCAGTCTCTGTTGTGTGACCCCCATCCCCTGATGACTCTCCACTGTCACACCAGACATTACAGTCACTAAACTGTTTTGTAAAATAAGAAATCTACGCATTGATTCACAGATCTGCAAAGCACTATTCTTTTCTTGTGACTGATGATCTCCACACGTACTCTTGAAAAGCAAAGCTGGACATACTGCAGAATGTGTCTACACTATATAAGCAATAGAAACCTTTCTAAAGTGCAGCTAGTACAGATTAAGGACAACGTCTGACACACAGTGTGGACAGCTTCTTTGTCTAAAATGAAATCAGGCCACATAGGTGTTGCTTGCATCTTTAAAACATCTCAAGAGAGCATCAATGTGTGGTTAACAGTGTCATTTCCATTGACAACAAACTGTTGTTTCATTATCTATCATGCCAAACATTTCACAAGAACACCATCTCAAGTTGCATGCTTGTATATGCAAAAACGTCAGCCATAGTTTTTATGAATGAAAAGTAAAATTTACCACAAAAGTTTAACTGAAAGCGCAAGACTAGTCATTGAACATTATTTCTTCATGTGATGTTTCAATCACGAGTGTCAAACTGTATGCATATAATTCATTGTATCTATACACAATGTCTTTCCAGTTGACACGCCTTTTGTTCAAATTATTCTGACTCAACTCCATCATCAAAGTGACAATTACCCCAACCTCAAAACAACACCAATTCCCATACACCACAAAACAGTCTATGTTAAAGGTGCCCGCTCACAAATTCATGACCCACACAAACTTGAAATCATGCCGTTATCCACACATTTACTATTTACAAGTTTGAGATAGATTGCTGTTGAGTGAAAAAAAGCGATTTCTCAATCTTTATTTTGTTGCACATAACACGAAAATGGGTCTGGAATTTCGAGACTGGTAGCTATCATGCAAGACAGATGCACGACCGACGTTGTCGGCAGAGTCTGGCACCTGTCCATGGCAAAATTCAGGCTCCGAGTATGTTGGTACAATAATGCTCTGGTTTCCACTCATTTCTGGGTCACGTGTAACAAAACGATCGATAAAGTGCTTTGTAGTTCAACAGCAAGCTATTTCAAGATGGTAAATGGTAAATGTGTAGATATAGAACCTAACAGACTTGTCGTTAGCTTTCTCGAAATGTCAAGTATGAAGAGCAAAACTGCCGTGGAGAACAAAAACGTAATTGCCTTTCTCTTTGCACTACGAATAAAGACTGCATGTTATAGAACATGGTATACCCTACGATGTTTGCTTGCTCTGCTTTGTTAAAACACAACTTGAAATCGTGGCACGTTTCGAGTTTGCGTGGGTGTGTCTGCACGTGCACGGTGAATCGTGAGTGGGAACCCCTTTAATCAACACAGTGTCGCTAATGTAACACTCACTTATGTCATTTCTCAATTGGCAAAATCAAATCACAAATATACTGTCACATAAAAATACACTCACAAAGTTTTTGACATGTTGGTCGCAACCAGAAGATACCAATCTCTTCATAATAGACACATGACCACCAGCACTCGCATAGTGTAGAGCTGTATACTCCAACTACCCAGATAACAGACATAAGATCATGATGTTGTTAGCAGTGAATACAATACTAATACATTTACATCTAGAACACTGACTATAAAATATAACACATCCAATTCACCATTTCTTCTCACTAAACCCAATTCCACACAATACATCATAACCTCATTACACCACTAAACGTTTAACAAGTCATATCATTGGGACTCCATTGACGTGTCTGGTTGTCTCTAAGCATTTAAGTCTTGCAAACACTCAATTTTGACCTCAAGCCTACATCTGAGGTGACAACCTGCTACATGTCGCTTACTTTTAGCAATAGCACATACAATATCTATTTTAGTAAATAAATATACACACAAAACACAATAACTAGAAGTATCTACGTCAAAACTTTCTCTACTTTCCACGCTCCTGCATTTATTTTCATGAAAACACATATAAATATAAACGAGTAGGAATGAAATAGTGGAAGGTAAGATAACAATGCCAATCTAGCATGTTTCTTCTCTGTTGTGTGTCTATATCTTACAACACAATGTTGGTCCAACTTGCCAGCTGTGACAACCTATTCATTGATTATTCATTGTAAGCACACACGAGAGATGCCATTAATTAACATTACTCATTAAATCAATCATTGAAACACAACAAACTGCACTGAAATTTCTAACCAATTTATCAACTCAACACAAATCTGACAATCACAATAAACTAACAAGTTGCACATAGTGACACACACTTCACATATTACACTGCACTCTCACCCCCTTCTCTTGATACTTCACACTGGCTTTTCTTATAAGCAGATCAAACAAGTGGATTTATCCCACACCACATGCTACTTGAAAAGCAGACGGAATACCCACAATCCAGTACCATGCTCTCCCTACAAAATATCGAGTCCTCTAAAGTAAAGTCAGTTGTAAACCATTCATAACATGGAGTGCGTGTGGGCGTGACCATAGCAAGCATCACTAATCTTGTGCAGTATATGAGATAGAGGAGATGATTCATTCAACAATTTGGTCAACACAAAGCAACGTCACCTCGACTCTTATGTTGAGAAGCATAACATACACACGACGTCTTCACACGAACATGCTCGCTCGACTACAAATTTTGCGATTTATGACGTCGAACGCATCCCAAATTCTTACCTCATCTTTCGCTATGACATTGACGTCCGCGCTCCTCACAATCGCTTCTGCGGAATTTTTTACGTCCTTTTGCCCAACTGCATCGAAAAGAGCATTGCCAATCACTCTTGAACGTTGGCTTTTCGCCAACAATGATGTCAACTACGTACTTCTTTCAAAACAAGCCAGTGCGTGAAGTGATGCCCTGTCGTTACTCAACTTCCTACCTACATGCTTAGCTAATCGAATTAGCCTTATCCAAGCTATGAAACTGGATCCGGGGACCCACGTCACTATGACGTTCTCAAAAGCAACCAGGCTCTTCTCGTGCTGGAGCAATTCCGACAAAAGCTCCTTCTCCTCCTCCTCCTCACGTGATTCACGTGCGTTTAGCTCAGCAACTGCGTGGAAGAGCGTGGCTTGCAAGGCTATCTTAGCTAAATCATAGCAGAATCCTATGACATGGGTAATACCTATGACATTGGTAATAAATAGTTTCATTATTTATTTGGTCACATGATATACCGTTGCCTAGCAGGTCAGTAGGTTGCACATCACGTGGCCAGCCAGTATCGCACTACTGTACCCTAATGTTTCCCGTGTTACGTAACAATGACACAAACAAGATCTAACACAACAAAACTACTCACTTGTCTGTGGCTCATCTTGTTGTCTTGCATCGCGTCCAATTGCAACATCTGCAACATCACATCAGCAAATATAATAACCATCAATGATCACAATTATCACACTAACCTGAGACTTTCCCTGCATCATTAAACCAGAGATCCAAGGTAGGAAACTGCTTTCGTGGCACATGCTCATTCTTCCTGTTTATCAAACTTTTTTCTGTAGATATTCATCAATGCACACAAGACAATCGTCATCTATTAAATCAGCTACTTCGGCTTCAGTTGGTGAAAGTTTAACACAAACAGTAAATTTGATGCCATCCAATCGTATTTTCTTGACCTCATTTAGCTGACAAATAAGAAACTGATGACAATATAATGCTACATTGTTGTTTCAGCTCATTTGTAGAAATTTCATCATCCGGAGAGTAGACAGTAGCAATAATGTAACGCAGTTTATGATAAACCAGTTCCAGATCGAGCTCAAGATCATCACTCATGTGAAAGACAGCACAAACTCTTTTCAGCATGGGACGATGAGCGTATTCACTGGCACAAAGAGATACCAGGCAAAAGCAAATCAGCTCGGAAGTTGCATCAAATCATTCGGGACAAAAGATAAGAGATGGAGGACAGGAAGTGGAGATGGTCATCTGTTGCCATGCCAACTTGTTATCATATCTCTGTTCCAGCAAGCAAGAAACAAAGAATGACTGTCCAACCTTCAGATCAGCCTTGAGCATCTCTGGTGATGTAATCATAGGACAGATGATGTCAAATAAATGCAAAACTTACAGAATGGACTCAAACTGACTTTGCCTTGACACCCTTCTGCAGCAGCAGATAGTGAGCCAATGACCATGACATCATTCCTTCTTATTTCAATTTCTTCAGATCTTCCCAAATACCTGGTGGCAAGTTGCTCTTATCGAGGATGGGAACACAAATATTGAGAACATCAAACAGCCACTGCCGATCAGTGAAGATCGTATCTAACTCACTCACATTAGAATAAAATGCAATTGTACTCAAACTTGATAAATACTGCAGTGCCGATCGACATTCTCTTCGTGTCATAATGTCACAGAATTTTCGAGCCAACTCACATACTTCTTCAATGTCGAGTATTTTGCCTTCGTTGCCATCCAGTTGAGACACCCTGCTTAACAATTTATCGAGAACTGCCCACGGTAAAGGAATAGCATCTCGTTGACTCCACAGTGACCGCACCATTACTACATATATCTCCTTCACCTTCATTAGCACTAGATCCGGACTGCCAGTGTCTGATCGTGTTGTCAACACAAAAAGTCAGTCTATTTGGGTTTTCTCCGCCAACATCATGTGACCACCAAACTTGTTCTTCTGTACAATGTCTTGCAATATGTCTTCTTGTTCATCTACGAATTTTGGATCCATGTCCTTTGTTTTGTCTTGTCTTGTCGGCATGGCGAATGTAACTGGTGCTTGATCAATAAAGCTCTGACCAAGAAAAGAACCACAATTCACTACTGGATGTGCCATCTTGATGGCATTCACGTGGTAAGCCAACAGCTCACGTCTCATTGTAAGGCCAAAACGTGGCATGACCAACTGCTTGCTTCCTTGTTCTGGTCGGAACAATGAAGTATGGCATCTGCAAGACTCTTTGTTCCATCCATCACTATCATGTAAGCAGTTGCACTGTGCTGACTGTTGTCTGCCATCAATGTTGCGTGTGTCATCAGAAACTGCTCTTGATCGCCGCGATCACACACTGTGATCAACATCATCTTTTCACTTTTTTCTAATGCAGCCTTGTCACGATGGAGTATCTCTGCTAACTTTGCTTGCTCCTCGGTCAACTTCTTTGAGAAACCACAAATCACGTAGTGGCTTCCTCAACTCTGTCGTGTGGCCGTCTTTACTAGTTGCTTGTCTGGCTGTTGGTAAAGCTACCGTGTTGGTACTACCTGCTGGCTGCTGTTCTGCTTCTTGAATAATCTCTCCAATAGCATCCTCTCCATTGTCATCTTGCGTCACTAGCTTTGTTTCCTCTGTTACCTCAATTTGTTGTTGGCTATCAACAGATGCAAGAAAGTCTCTGACAAGAACTTGATCAATGATCTCTTCTTTCCCTTTTGGTTTCAGTTCCTTTCAGTTTGTGTTTGGACCGCCTCCCGTTCTCATCACTTTCACATTTGCTCCTATACTTTCCCTCATCTCTACAAAAGGCTGATCTAGAAAACATCTCCAAATGTCGCCTTGTTTGCATCTTCTTCACCAAGCATGTCAATGTTCCCTCGCACTATTGGCAACTTCCCCTTTTTCACAGCAACTTCATAATCAGCCCTAACAGTTAGACCGAGACAATCAATAACACCCGCAGAAACAGAATGATGAAGACACTGACCTACAATAATGACAGAATAACAGCTATAACGTCACCAAACAACAAACACAAAATGTACATCAATTAAAGACAAATTTGTACAACATAACTAAATGTACACAAATCTTTGCTACAATGAGATTGTTAACGTTATTAAAGTATATAAAAGATTTGAGTAGTGACAACAGCTTGCATATCGTAACTTTGTTCCAGTAATCGGGCAGCTTCATAACAGCGTTTGCAAGATGAGTCACCTGTTTGACTCTTGTAGCCACGCTCACCTCCAGATCATCTAAATCTTGAAATCAATTCTCTTGTAAAAATTCTTCAAACAAGTTATATACATAGTCAGTAAACCTTCAGTCTGGCAAATAGGGTGTGTGAGGTATTAATTACTTCCTATGGGCACGGCCTGAAGAGGGTGGAGATAACGTTTGCAGTGTAACAATCTATACCAGTGTGACAACTGGCATTGTAGTGCAGAATGACTTGCCATGTGCTCACGAGGTCTCGTCATTTAAGTAGTGCTGCACACAGCTTTTTGCGTAAAGAAACATGCTATAATATTCTTTGTTGCCTAAGTATATCTAATCAAAGTTTGTGGCACACAAGGAACACATTCACCATCCTATGCAATAATTGAAAGGGTCACATTCCTCTTGCTTCCCTGCTGCACCAGTTTCTTAATTACATGTAATGTGGTGACCAAGAATGACACCATTTGGCTGATTGTCTCTTCAGCACTGGCGCATAACATCGCAGCAAGGTCTCATTGATGTCAAGTATTCTCTGCACAACCTGCAGCTGATCTTCCTCTCTTTTGCACATGATGATAAGGTCATGCAGAGAGAAATTGATATGCATCCACTTCTGATATTAATTCAGTCAAGGCGTGCGGGACCTATTTCACTGCAGCCTTTCCAAGTGATGAGTGATTCGTCAGAATTCGATGGGCACATGCACCTGACACCACAACCTAGCTCTACTGCCACCTCCTCACAAGTCAAACATAGATCTTCTTTCATCAAAACACTCACACTTTCAATCTAATTGTCATCTCTTAACTCACTAAGATGTCCAGTACGAGGCTCATCTTTGCCCGACTGTCTCCTGGTGCCTCAGGAAATCTGGATCACAGAAATCAGCCATGCTTCCAAATTTCCTAGGAGATTGAGCATGGCTTCCAGGAAATCTGCCTTAGGGTTAGGGATAGACTTAGTGGCTGTGCTTGCTCTCTGAGATCATGCAGCGGAGTCGCCAGCCTTCCATGGTTGGGTGCAAACTGCCAGTTGATATCAAACTTAATTAATTTAGACAAGTAAATGGAAAAGTGATAGAACTCCTTCAAATAAAAACAACAAAAGCAGTAACTGGACATGGATGGGATATATGCAAGAATAGTCTGACTTTAATTAATGACCAAATAAATGACCAAATTTCACGTAGATCCCAAGAAATAAATGAGCAAACAGAACTTAAGGCAATGAGGAAGTTACCATGCCCCAAAGTTTTAAAGGGTCCGTGGATCCACCATGTCCCCCCTAACAACGCCGCTGGACCTTGCCAGATTTCGTAGAAAATTTAGAACTGCTGTGTTTGATTTCTTGCTGTGTCCTATCTTCTGTAAGAACAAAGTGAGTGCAGTTTGACAGCTAATTATGTGATTAGTATTAAACAATATGAGATAAAAATTTCAGTTGACATGTAATGAAGAACTCTAGTATATAAATGTGTAAGTAGCAGTGCTGTTGCTAATAATACAAGCAGATTATCAACGAGTGTCTGGAACTTTGAAATGACACTCATAAATAATGTCTACTGTATGACATCACCAAATGTTTTTAATTGTCTCACTTACTTGGATGATCGTCGCAAGCAACTGCAGTTGTACTATCTGTAATGTTTGATGCTGAATTTCCAGCTGCAACAGAACTCTAACATCACACACAACCACTAATCAATACACAGAACCTATACTGTGTGACAATCATCTCATACATTCTCATCTAATCCCTTTAGGTGAGAAATAATATGAGAACGATTTTCTTTACTTAGACCAGAATCTCTTGGCAACCATTCCTCTGCAGCTTGTAATGGTGTTCGTCCTCTCTGTCCAACAACAACAGACAGTATTATTAGTGCAATGAAACATAACAATCACACAGTACACAGTACATATAATCAATAAATAGTTAGCCAGCTTATTATCCAGCACATACACAATGTACAATCAGCAAAGCAAGTGTGTGATAAAAGTGAAGTTAGAAAAGACAATATGAATAAGACAAACGTCAAGCAGTTGAGTAAACGTCTTTTTAGCTGTTGTACCACACAGCTGTAGAGCAACTCATTGTATTACTGCTCACACATTAATTAAGCAAATTGATGTTCACTGCTGTTTCAGTCATCATTCACAACAAACATGTAACCATGTCATATGCTGTCATGTGACTGACCCATGAAGATAATAATTCATTACAGTCCATAAATTCCAACATCATAATCACGACTTCAGACAAAATCATTATCAAAGTATGATTTCACTAAATACAGTCCCACCTCCATGCAGTCACACCACCAACTACAACACCATCAATTCATCATTATAATTTACAATACCACTCTACTACAATACAAACAACATCCCTAAATGTCCTTATGTAATAATGTTTCTTATAGCTAACTAATTAACACCAGCAATAACAATAAGTGTATGTGCTGCTTTTCAATTGTAAATCCATCCCATGGTCCGCCCATCAGTCCACAGAGACATTACTGTAACCCTAGAGCATGCACGCCTCAAGTTAATGACTGCTCACACCTATCATCTTTTATCATTCTAACCCTACATGCTTCCACTTACTCCAAGCAAGTTCGCTGTTAACCCGAGGTGCATATGCACTAGAGTTACAGTAACACGGGGCCAGCTCGATGACCAGCCGGACGTGAGCGGGTCGATAGACGAATGTGAGCGGTACAGACGAAGTCCACTGTTACGGTATGACTATGTGTACCTGCATCTGTCAGTCTACTCTCTGTTCTTTCATAACAGTATGTGTACTCTACTGTGTTTCCTGTAGATTTGGATGCAAGTGAAGCTATTTGGCACAAGACTGCCTGTCCTTTCCCAACCAGATGTCTCAACATGTCTTGGCATGTGCACGGTGTCTAATGATGTCCACATGACCTTGTATCTCATGACTTACCATACATGCATCCTTGCATCCTAAGCTAGCAGCCGAGGGGTTAGCACTTTAGTTCTTCTGCATTACTTATCTGCTTGTTCTCCTTGAAGCATTTCAGAATATCTTTAATTGTTAGGCAGAGTTCACAATCACTGCTGTCACCATTAATAGATTAAGCTTCACCAAATGTAAGCTACATTGCCCACATTAGCAAGATATACTGTAAACGAACACAACAAATGTACACTCACCTAGCTTGTTCACTGCTAACAAATCAGCTCCTGATGATATCAACAACTTTACAATTGGCAGATGACTATCATGACAGAACAGTATTGTTAAGCAGGAAAGATGTAAAGGTGTTGATCTATCCTAAAACAAGCAGATGAAATGAGATACAAAAACAGTAAACAACAAAAGATTATAGTAAGTCAGCAGCACACAACACAAGTGCATGTCAAATTCTGTTACATTGCCATTGCAACTTTGTCATCACTTAATCTTTCTTGACAACACAACACCAAAACAAAGTGTTTCCTCATGTATCTAATAATTATTAGTCTTTGAGGGTGTTCTCAGTTAGGGTCACTAATGACACTGACATGTACATTAAAGCACATAGATATTTCTTGAAGAAAGTCTACTTGAATCAACATGCACAACAGGTTCATCACATAAAGACACTAGTACTTACAGCCCATTCACATGAGCACTTGTAACCGGGCCAATGGGTTGGCTTGCTCTAAAAAATTGTGTGAACATGAGCCAAGCTTAGCCATGCTGGAATGGCCCACCTCAAACAGAAATGCCAGCACAATTTGGCTCAGCTTGGCTCCCCTTTACCATGTGAACAGTAACAAAGCTGAACTGTAGTCTCACATAGCCAGACCCTCTCCCTTATTATACTTTAGCAATACAACCAATATTCTCAATGTATTTCAGCATTTGATTGTTGTAATACCATCGAGAAAAATGCAAGCAGATTGTAGCCGATCCATGATCTAGAAAAGGCAGTGTAAGTGTTTTAAACACACATGTGATCATCCGTAGTTTAGCAAGAGATGCACCCACTAAGTGAGCTGCATGGCTTGCTTTTTCTAAACGCTGTGTGAACAAGCGGCTGCTCGACTGAGCTCAGAAGGAACTCGTGTGAAAAGGCTATTAGATGACTGACAGCAAATTGAGAGTGATGACTGCATGCAGCTGAAGTTTTAGGAAAAGAGTTGTGACACTTATTCACATCATTTCTCAATTCACAAAATAAACACAAATACTATTACAAGCAAATACACTCACATTGTCCTTGACATCTTTCTCACATCCGGATAATAATAATTTCTCCACAATAGACAAATGACCATACTGACAAGCATAATGCAGAGCTGTCCATCCACCCTACCAATGATAAGAAACATAATGTTATTATCAGTAAGTACATTATGAACACATGCATCTACAAGTATGAACACCAACTGACTATAAAAATAGCACATCAACCTCACATCAAACTCACCTCTGTTCTGTATCAAGCCCAATTCCACAATGTAACCTCAATACTCTAATCTTTAACTGTTACACAAGCAAACACTCAAATTGGTAGTCACATACGTACAACATTTTCTAAAATTTAACAAACCAAAGCAAACTGTGTAATTTGATATTAATCTAAAGCAAATATAATAAAATCAAGTCATGGACCTATAAAACCCATCATCCAGGACGATGGGTTGATATAAATTATCAGTCCTAGGGCTATTAGATGCATCTAATTACAATAATTAGCATTTGAGGGTGGTTTCAGTTACAGGGTCACTGGCGATACTGACATGTACATTAAAGTACATATAAATATTTCTTGAAGTAAGTCTACTTGAATCAGAATGCACAACAGGCTCATCACATGAAGACACTACCCACCGTATTTAACTATTACCCCGTATTTTGCTGAATGCCGGTATAAGTGCGATTTACCAAACCTTACATGAGGCAGTTCTGACATGCCAGTGGAGGGTGGGTAAGTGCTGGCGCGATCAGTGCTGGTGAAGGTGAGGCAATAGATAATAACATCAACGCACGTAGTCCGTGATGACAGAACCAGATGGCACTTTTGAGATGCAGAGGAGACACAATTACCATGAAAGAGCATCAAACAAGCATTGGAAGTCACGGTAGCATGTGAAAGAATATCATATACAGTAGCATTGCCACAAAATTGCACGTTCTTTGAAGAAGTCGTTTGATTCCGCATTTGCTGCATAACGGTAAATCCTAGAGTATATACACGCAGCCTGACCAACTTTGGCATATACCAGCATGCAGCAAAACGCGGGGTAATACTGTAGCAGTATTTATAACCCATTCACACAAGCACTTGTAACTGGGCCAATACGGTCAGCATGGGTTGGCTCGCTTTTGAAAGATTGTGCAAATGTGAGCTGAGCCGTGCTGGAATGGCCCAACTTAAAGCAGCAGTGTCAGCATGGTTTGGCTCAGCTCACATTTACCATGTAAACAATCACCAAGCCAAACTGTAGTCTCACATAGCCAGACTTCTCCCCCTCATCATACTTTAGCAATACAACCAATAGTCTCGACATATTTACAAGAAAGAATGCAAGCAGATAGTAGCCGATGCATGATCAAGGAAAGGTAGCGCACGCATTTCAAATGATCCGTAGCTTAGCAAGTGACACACGCACTACGTGAGCTGCATGGCTCGCTTTTCTAAACGCTGTGTGAACAAGGGGATGGATCGACTCAGCTCGGCTTGTAAGGAACTCATGTAGAAAGACTATTAGATGACTGAGAGCACAATTTAGATTGATGACTGCATGATAGAATTTTAGGTAAGAGTTGTACCATCATTTCTCAATTGAACAAAATAAACACAAATACCATTGCATACAAATACACTCACATCAGTCCTTGCTTCTTTGTCACATCCAGATGACAACAATTTCTCCACAATAAACGAATGACCATTCCGACAAGCATAATGCAGAGCTGTCCATCCACCCTACCATTGATAAGTAACATCACATGTTATTATCAGTGTGTACATTATGAATACATGCATCTACAAGTACAGTATGAACATCAACTGACTATAAAAATAGCACATCAACCTCACATCCAACTCACCTCTGTCCCTTGCCAAACACAATTCCATAACATAACCTCAATACTCTAATCCGTTTAACTGGTACACAAGCAAACACTCAAATTGGTAGACACACATATGACATTTTCTATGTGTAATTCAATAGTCATCTTAAGTAAATCTAGTAAAATCAAGTTATCATAGTCATCTAAAGTAAATCTAGTAAAATCAAGTTATCACTAAACCAGTTTTGTCAAACTTGCTTTCAATACAGTAAGCACATTTGCAATATATAACTTCATCCCACCCTCCTGTTCAGCATCAACAAACAAACAAACAAACACAAGTGCACATGCAATGCAAATACTGTTACAGTAGACTATTATTAATAGTAGTATGTAAGTTACACAAACACAGAAATTTACCAAATTAATGTTTGTACTCATCTACAGAAGTGACACTCCTACACATTTCTATGTATCCTACATGATATGACACTTCTCAGTCCCTCTAATTCATAGAAAGTTCCTACATAAACTTGCTAGTACAAGATTTCTTGAAAATCAGAAATAGCATATCTACTAAACTGTGTTGCAAAGAAAAATTTTTGTGTTGATTTATAAGTGGATGATAAAACTATACTACGTCTATAGTATGTGTAGGTCTCCTACATTGTCATCATTACCACCACAACCACTACTACCATAATCACTGTGTCATTTTCATTGAGTTAACTGCAGTCTTGTGCACTTGCCACAAGCTGTTTCCAAAAGATAGGTGTGGTTTACGTTGTAGTGTGTGTGTGTATGTGGCATAGTACACAGCCAACCAACAAGTTCTTCCAAAGTGTAGCAGCTCGGCATGCAGCTACTCACCAATCATGGTTTGCTGATATAAACAGTGAAAGTAAATCTTGCCACTAACTTTCTATCGAGTACAACAAAGCTTGTGTAGTTGCACTGTAATATAAATATTAATGCAATGTATTATCCATAACACAATGTATAAACAAAGCAAAAGTGAAACAACACACTCAACAGTACGGCCATGCTGCTTGAGCCGACTCGGGCCGACCCTAGCTGAATAAGTGACGCCGCGTAATTAACTAAGTTAAGTCTCGCAGCGCTGCTAAAGCCGACTTGCTGACCTTTTCTGAATGCCAATGCGCATCTGACTGCAATATAGTACAACCTCAAGTTTATAGCCTTGACTGTCATAAGCGTCCAACCGCTTCCGGCACACTGCTGCTCGCTGCGTGGCTATACCTACACCGGTGCATGTGCAACTACGAGCACATGCATGCTGTCTCGATAACTTATTCTTATGTTGTGCGCTGTTATGCTGCCCGGCGTCGGTGCCTAGTAGGCTGTAGTTTATGTGTTTTTTATTCCCCTAGCTCCGAACGTACCCGAGGCAGCTTGAGGTTGAGAGGCGAGTTTCTCTTCATTCTTTCAGAGCAGCCCGAGCAGCCTCTTTGCCGTCTCTGCCATCAGGCCCTTAAGCTCAGCTAAGAACAAGGTCACAGACGGGATATCCTGGTCTTCCATCAACAAATTTTCCTGGAGCGCTGACAACAAATTTTCTAAAGCCTTGACGCTTGCAATTGCTACAATGACTGCACCATGCCTGCAGCGCCAAGTATATAGCTGGTGCGGATAACCCCACTGTTAGCTACAACGCTGTCTAGGGGCACCGCTAGTGCGCAGACTCCGGGGTGGATGTCTAACATTGTTAATTAAATAACATTCAATCATATCAACCTTGCTAAACAACAAATCTCATCTTTTCATTTAAAATAACTCACTAACAACCCACTCTCAATATTTTTTGTAATTTCAACAAAATATCAAACCTAGCTACTATTCATTCTAACTGTGACTGTTAGCACCTTTCTGTAGCATATGCATTCAACTGTTCAATCAGACAGACAGAAATACAATGAGCATCCACTAATATTTCTATTCATTTTAACCACAGGAAAGAGATTCTATTACCATTACTAACTAAACTCATTTATTTAAACACAACAAACTGCATTAAAATTTGCACTCTTACCACATCCTCATGGTAGTTCATGTTTACTTAATGTTGTAGCAGTAAGTCTACCAAGTCCATCAATGAATCAGCACATGCTACTTGCAACGCCGATGGAAGACCATACACACCACCACACCGTCTCTACATACATGTACGAAATACACAAATAGTTACTAAAGTCAGTGTAGGTCACGTGACGTGTAAAGCGTGTGACCATATTAAACGACGACGACAGCTAGACAACGACGTAGAAGCGCAAGAGACGAAACGATCGATTCATTCACTAATACCAGACGAGAGAAAATGAAGCGGCACTTCCAACCAACGCCACCTCAACGTAAATAATCGTCACTTTCTCCTACGCTTCCTCATTTACCAACGTCGAACCCAATGTCTCTAGCCTACAAACTAGATCTGTAAATTTAATCAATTCTTACCCACTCTTTTGCTACTACGTTTACATCTGCTCCTTTCTTGAGAGCTATCGATGCTTTCTTTACATCCTTTGCACACACGGCATCAAAAAGAGCTTCACTGGAAGCCTCTGTATCCATACGAACGCTGCGTAAAACTTCGTTTAGTTTTTGCGCATGCGCAAATTACGTATTTGTATTAACTTTTGTATTATAATCAACTTATTAATTAATGAGCATCAAGCTACATTCTATCCTCATATAAACCATAAAGATACAGATACTGCACTGGTATCACTGTATCTTGTAAGATAGTTTAGTTGGAAATAATTAATGCAGCATGTGTCTGTTATTTGCAGAAGTAAATAAATTAAGTAAACAAATAGATAAATAAATAAATTTAATAAATTTTTTATTATTTTTAATATTTACTGAGTGGTCAGCTAGTTAATTATATTTTACAAACCAACATTCAATAAACATTTATTTTAATTATTTTGTATCCACAATGCACACGAGTCATTATTTGTTGTGAAAGCATCAATGTGTGTCATTCTTCTGTTACACGAATGTGTCACACTCATGGACAACTACTTCCAGTAACAGAGACTGATTCTCTAGAGAAAGCCACTTAGCCTCTCTATTTAGTGATCCCAACCATAGAAACTGTTGTCAAAAATACAATATATCATTCTTTTCTCTCTATTGCTTATGATATAGAATTAGAATCTCTAGAGTTTCTTGATGTCACTTTTGCTCTGCAGTCTGTTTGAGAGACCGGCAGAAAAAGCTTGAATTCTGCTGGCAGTTCATCTTCAGAGTAGAGATGATCAGAGAAATATACTCTATGAATACGACAGTTTGCATGAAGTTGGACTCGAAGAGTTTCAATGTAGTTTGTCCCATATGCCCTCCATGTACTAGAAAGACAACTGCAAATTAGATCAAAATATATTGCAATGCCGTACTTGATTTTGATCAAGTCTCAAACCATGCAGTATTTAATTATAATCTTGCCTTGTGTTTGAGAACATTTCAAGTCCCTTACTGCCTTTAGCTATATAGACCACTTGTTGACCACAAATCTATATTTACATCTATACATATATAAAGACAACATCCTAAATGTTTGTGCACCTACTACTTTCTCACGCTTGGCTCATTGTCGCTCGAATTCTCCAGACGTGCCTACCGAATGAAAATGAATGTAACGATGTCGATTTTGATAGGTGAGTCTCGGTCCCCTTTCAGTGATTGACCCTCGAGCGATAAAGCTTTCTATTCTGTCCGACATCGATTACATATCCCAGTGGTTTACATAATACTTTTAAAATGCTGTAACCACGCTGTATGCATGTCTTAACAACAAAATTCTAAATGTGATTCCACTGATAAGACAAAATATACAAATAAGACAGTTATGTTGCAGTTAGAGATCAGCAAATTGATGATGTAGTATGTGCCGTATCGATACTCTGTAGTTATATCGATGATCTATTTCTATGTAGCTTAGAACGTACAGCACTCGCTAGGTTTGCTTATACACACTCAGTGCTACAGAATCTCACTCGCAAGCTACACGCATGCTCAGTCACTATCTTATCTATAACACTCCTTTCCCCTACATTAAATATTCCGATACCTCAACGGTGGTCGCCGGTGTTCCCATCGAGAGTACCGCCTGCCAGGTGGTTGTGGTGGTGACTCCACTTGGCTTGTTGAAACAGGTTGTAATGTTTGGTACTTGTTCATTCTCCTCTGTGGTTGTCGGTGTCCATTCTTCTCTTGAAGCGTTGACTCTTCCTGGTGTTTCCACTGCATCTGATTCTTGTGTTACCGATATCACCGGTGGTATCAATTCCTTTGATGAGTTCGGTGCTATAGGTATGTTTGTCTGTTCTGGAGTGGGTAGATCTCCCAACATACTTCTCAAATCCCGTTGCCGTAAATGATCGATGTGTACATAGCGTACGTGTTCTTCCACTTCGATCACGTAGTTAGTAGGACCAACCCTTTGCATGACTGTTCCATATAACCAGTTTCCCCTTCCATCTCTTCTTGGGTTCCAAACTCTTACAGCCTCTCCGGGTATTAACTCCTGCACTTGATTAGTTGACTCCTGAAATTGTTGCTCATTTTGCTGTCCAAGGTCAGCTTGACCCCGGGGAAGCAGAAGATCCAATCTGGTTCTAAATGTATGCTTCAACTGTAATTCTGCTGGTGATTTTCCTGTCGTGGTATGAGGTGTTGACCGATAGTGTAGAAGAAATAGTGATAATTAGTAACTCCAATATCTTGCAGCAGGCTTACCTCGGAGGTTTTCTTTAACTCTTGAACGAGTCGTTCGCCTGTCAATTTGAGGCTGGATGGTGCGGCGGTGTGAGCTGGTGTCGAATGCCGTTGGACTGGACAAACTCCCTGAACTCCAACGATATAAATTGGGCCCCGTTGTCCGATACTAGACGCTCCGGTAGACCGTTGCTCGCAAAAGACCGCCTAAGTGCGTCGATCGCCTTTGTGGTTGAAGCACTGGTTCCTAAGTCATGTATATCCGACCACTTCGAATAAGCATCCATCATGACAAAATATTGTCTTACACCAAATTCTGCTAAATCACAATGAACTCTTTCCCAAGGACGATTTGAATACAGCCACGGATGTGGTGGGTTGGTGGTAGATGGACGGTGTCTTGAATTCTAACACTGTTCACAGGTTTTGACTAATTCTTCGATGTCCTTATCCAGATTGACCCACCACACAAAACTCCGAGCCAGAGCCTTCATCCTGTTAACGCCTGGGTGTTCTAAATTCAACTCATGTAGCACTCTTGAACGCAGACTGGTTGGTATCACAACGCGTTGTCCTCAAAGTAGACATCCGTTATCCACTGACAATTTGTTAGCTTTCCTCGAATATGGGAATAATTCGGTATTCCTTTGGTAAGGCCAACCCTGTACCGTATAGGTGAATACCTTCCGCAATACGGGATCCAATGTCGTCTCTTTGGCAACTTCTTTGGCGGTAATTGGCAATTGCTCCAAGTAGTCGATTCCGTATATCTGCTCATTTGGGTCGATCACGTCCACTTGTAGTGGTAGCCGTAATAACATGTCGGCCTCCACGTTGCTAGGACCCGATATAAACTCCAACCGGTACTGGTACGCGGTGAGAATAATTTCCCAGCGTTGCAGCCTTGCTGCCGCTAACGGTGGGACTCCTTGTTTTGGACCCAAAATCTTGAGTAGTGGCTTGTGATCAGTCACTAGGACAAACGCTCTTCCCATTAAGTACTTGTGAAAATGACGTACACCGTGGACTAGAGCAAGCGCCTCCTTCTCTAACTGTGCGTAGCCTTTTCTGCTTTAGTGAGGGTCTGGGAAGAGATAGAAATAGGTTGTTCCGTCCCGTCAGCCGTCACATGCGTCAAGCAGGCTCCCACCCCTTAAGGTGAGGCATCACACTTTAGCTTTAGCGGTTTGGCCAAGTCATAATTTGTCAAACAGCTCGATGACATCAACTTCTTCTTGCTTTCAGCAAAGGCTCGCTTATGCGCTTCTCGCTATACCCACGGTTGGGACTTCATTAACAATGCGTACAAGGGCTGCAAGGTACTCGATATCTCTGGTATGAACCTGCTATAACAGTTTAACAATCCCAAATAGGATTTTAGTTCGGTCGAGTTTCTTGGCGCTGGTGCGTCACGTATGGCCTGAGTCTTGTAGCTGTAGGCCCAAGACCTCTTTTATTAATCACATGGCCTAAATACTCTACTTCCTCTTGGTTGAACGCACATTTCTCTTGTTTCAATCAAAGTCCTCGTTGCTGGAGTCTTTCCAACACAGCCTCGACTCGCTCGTCATGTTCCTGTTGGGACTAACCCACTATTAGGATGTCATCGAGGTAACAAATTACGCCTTGTAGTCCTGCCCGGATCTCGTCCATTGTCCTCTGCCAAATGGCTGGGGCAGTACGGATGACGAATGACATTCTCAAATATGCAAAAAATCCCTTACTAGTGTTTACAGTAAGGTACTTTCGGCTATCGGGGCTCACTTCCAGCTGCTGATATGCCAGTTTGAGGTCTAGCCTTGTAAAACTTTCCTCCTGCTAATGTCGCAAATAAGTCCTGTGGGTTGGGCATAGGGTAGCCTTCCGGATCTAAGTACGGATTAATCGTTACCTTATAGTCTCCACTCAACTTGACAGTGTTGCCAGCTTTCGGCACTACCACCAATGCAGCCGCCCACTCGCTTCGATCGATCGGTTGTAATACTCCTTCGCCCAGTCGTCTGTCGAATGCTTCCTCAACTTTATGCTGTAAAGCATACGGTACCGGTCTTGGCTTATAAAACCGAGGAGTCACCCTGGCTTGATAACAATATGGGCTTCATAACCTTGTACTGTTGCCATGCCCTTTCAAACAACTGAGGAAATTCTTTTTCCCAAACAATAGGTGCCTCTTCAATCGCAAAGAGTGTTCTCCAGTCTAACCTGATCTGTCTCAACAGGTTCCTTCCCAGAACAGCGGGCTTGTCAGGTACATCCACAACAATAATTTTCTCACTACACTGTTGACCCTTATACTCAAGGGGTACCATTGCTTCACCCACAACCTTGAGGGCCTGCCCACTTTAAGCCTGTAATTTGGCTTTACTAGACTTTAATTGCACATGCTTTAATCGTTTTTCATGTGTTGCTTTAGGTGTCACAGTCACTGTGGCTCCTGTGTCTACCTTCATATCAATCTCCGTACTAACAACAACATGCAACTTCACATCAATACCACGCTTATCTGATAATGAGAATATAAGACTAACCTCGTCCTCATTAATCTGACGTGTGGTCTTCCACGTCTTCGACTTCTGCTTCAAATGTCCGTCGTTTGACTTGTCTCGTTCCTTCTTCCTGCATGTCTGGATGATATGTCCAGTCTTCTTTCAATAGTGACAGGTGAAGGACTTGTATCGGCATTTGTCTCTGCTGTGGTTCTTTCCGTTACATCTGGACAATGCCTTGCCTTTGTAGCTGTCTTTTACTGATTGGCTGGATTCACCTGTTGTGGATTGTGTTACACCAAACGCTGTCTTCGCTTGTCTAGCGCTCTGGGGCGTCAGACATCTGAGCGTTTGTGTTTCTTGTCAAAACGATTCACACGCCTGTGCCATTTGGATGGCACGATCCAAGGACAACTCCGTTTCGGCTAAAATCTTTTGTTGGACTGCAGCATGGTACGTACAGTCCACACACGAGTTGGTCCCTCAATGCCGTGTTGAGGTAGTCCTTGAACTCACATTTCCGCGCTAAGCGGCGAATCTCTGCAATGTACGACGCAATCGTCTCCCCCTCTTTCTGATTCCTCTTGTAGAACTTGCAGCGTTCCGCTATCACGATCGTTTTGGGCTCCATGTTGTCCCTCGTCAACCTGAACAGATCGTCGAGCGACTTCGACTGCGGTTTTGCTGGTCTGAGGAGGTTAGTGAGTAAAGCCTGCTTCACAACACAGCTCGCGTCGCGTCGCGTCGCGTCGCGTCGCGTCGTTTCGCGTCAAAGGAGGCCGTTTCCGACGCGACGCGACGTGTTGGATAGAATTTTTCCTATTCCAGCGCGTCGCGTCGGAAACGGCCTCCTTTGACGCGAGACCACGCGACGCGAGCTGTATTGTGAACCAGGCATAAAGGCGTATGTTGTGGCTCCCACAGATGTTAAGAACACCGCTCTTTTCTTTTCATCATCCGTAATGTCGTTGGCCACTGTGTAAAGTTCAAACCTGTCCATGTAGTCGTCGACAGTGTCCACGCCGTGCCGAAACTCGCTGAGTTGCCCAAACTCTACTTTGGCAGCCATCCTCGTCGCCACTGTCGTATCGATACTCTGTAGTTATATCGATGATCTATTTCTATGTAGCTTAGAACGTACAGCACTCGCTAGGTTCGCTTATACACACTCAGGGCTACAGAATCTCACTCGCAAGCTACACGCATGCTCAGTCACTATCTTATCTATTACATAAGACATATCTGTCTAGCGCGCGGAGACGAATGAAAGGCTATTCATACTCAGCGAGTAGTTTCTAGTCGTCTGTCGTCAACGTTGACATAATCCATCGCATTTTCTTGGCGCGATTGCATACTCGAAAACACAACAGGTGTCCGATATTGCAGAACAGGACAAGTCCGGCCCTCTTCTTCAACCTCTTGAGAGAGAACGTGGAAGCTGCTAATCTGCTGTTATTACTGCGCATAGAAGAGACATGTAGCTGTTATTTGAAGGTACAGACAGTAAGCTGTGGCGTCGTCAGAAGCAAAAACCGACCGCTGTCCGATATTGGAGGGTTGTGTCCGCTCTAGAAGAACAGCAGCGAAAATTGTAAATTGTCGACGTGAACGGCAAGACGTTAGGCGGTCAAGCCCAATCTAACACGTCTTGTTTCTGTGTAACTATTCATGGCTTTAGATCTCGTTTGTTATGCGTGTATGTAAGGAAGTGTCCGCGATATCAGAGAACGTCCGCGATAATAGGTTGAAGCGACTCTACTTATATTCCTGATCCACTGATTATAGCAATCATTATTAGAAGCTTAGGAATTGCATACGTTTTTTTTTGTGAAAGTTGTCTTTTAACAATACAATGACAAAATCTCACAGTGGTTACGCAAGCATACATTACATACGTGTACCCTACATCTACATTGCAAATCAGAACAACTGATGCATATTGTAACATTCAATCTAACTGATCACATTTCCAATCTCAAAGCTCCGTTCAGCAATAAATTTTCATTGTTCCAAAAAGTCGGGCTCGTTAGCTGGTTGAAGAATATGATTTAGGGCAATCAGAACTTGATTTTCCTTTTCTAGATTCTTTTCCATTCTTACGTCATCTCTCCATTCTCTCATCACGTAGTTTTCTACTTGAAAAACTCGCCTTTCTACAACACCTAAAGTTTGGCTGCATCTCTTTCTGTAATCTTCTACTGTCCTTTCCCGCTCCTGTTGGTTGATTTTGTCACTTTGCGTAAGAATCACGAATACTCTAGCTCCTACGCAAAAACATACACATTCTATAGTTATCCATTGAAAGCATCAACACATTGTGAATAAGAATATAAACTACCACAAAACGGAGTATTACAGATGTTTTACCGTAAGAGAGTAAATAATACCAACGTAGTGCAATTACTGGAAAGTTTTTAGTAATATTTAGAAAGATCTACTACCGGTCTAGAGATTGCCATCTGGCTGCAGTGTTTAGATACTCATTCAATTTATTATTTTAAAATCCATTTTGAAATTAATACATCACAACAACAATATTTTTATACCAAGAGTGACTGTGGCAGTTAAACTGCCTTCCCTCTAAACATATAGCCATTCAGGTACAGTCAAAGCAATATGCATCTGGTCACTTACTCAGTTCATTATTGGCAATTTTCAAAAGCATTTCCTTCACAGCAAAGTCTAGCTGCACTCTACGATTTATAGCCTTAACAATAAATCAATTGCTAGAGCTACAAGTAAATCCAAAACCTGACTAGCTGGCATGTTAGCTGTCTCCTGCCTCATTTATTCGTTTCTTCGTTCTATTTGCACTATAGCTGCCACTACAATAGCAACTCTATAGATCTATAATATACTATTCCTCAAGGCACTAGCTGTCCTCTTTCCGAAGATAGTGTCGATTTAGTCACAAGTAGCTAGAGCCAAATCGCGTACTGAGAAAGTATTGAAGATTATATATGGCGAACCAGGTTTTTCTACAATGGAAAGTTTATCTGCATGTATTCTAATAATTAGACAGAGACTCAGCTAACAGAGTTGCACTGTTACTCTTTTTTGAATTGTGCAAAAGTAATTACATCTGAAGCCAGAGGTGTCATCTTCTTAAAATTTAATCACTTTTTATTATTTTAGACAAATACAACGCCCTCACTGTGCTTAACAATGGAAAATGTTTCGCATGTATTTTGAACTCAAACGCTTGTATTTTTAGTGTAAGACTTACTATTCAAGCTATAACTTTGTGATTTTAAGTAATACAGTTGATAAATAAGGTCATCAACGCTAAACCGCGTTTACACTTACCTATATACTTGAAGCCATAAGTTAATGAAATTGATGTACACTACATTGCATGTACATCAAAATTAAAATCGCAAAGATCGCACTCTTACCTCCTCCAGGCTGCACCTTTAGTTCTTTGAGCGCCTGGTCAACGTGTTGAAGAAGCCGCGTTGGGAAAGCGTCAGCAACCGACACTAGGCATATTATTGACCACGCCCGGAGATTATCTACTTTGCTTTCATCCCTCATTTGTTCCATTTGGTCTTCTCTGTTGTAGATTCTTACCATGTCAGTATACTCCTTTACTTGGCCGTTTACAAGATGGATAAGGAATTGTTTAAGATCGAACTCATTTACAATCTTATCATTAACTCCAGCGACATCAAAAAATATAGGACCAAAGTCTTGTTTTGCTGAAAAGTCACTCTCCTTCAACGCCATGTACATTTTCTTTCGAGGGCCGTACGCACGGTAGATCAGTGTTCCATGATCGGATTCTCGCGCGCTTAACTCCGCTAATTCCTGGTACGGAACGTTTGGCTGAACGAGATTCAAGACGTGGTTTACAGTGTTAATGAAAGACGATTTCCCAACGCCATAGTGTCCGAGTAGCAACAGCTGCTGACCATTAAATAAGTTGATCACTTCTTTTTTTAGTGCAGCTACTTTCTCCTCTTCATGGCGTCTCATTTCTTCTTGGCGTCTTTGTTCTTCTTGTTGGCGTCTTTGTTCTTCTTGTCGGCGTCTTTGTTCTTCTTGTTGGCGTCTTTGTTCTCCTTGTTGGCGTCTTTGTTCTTCTTGTTGGCGTCTTTGTTCTCCTTGTTGGCGTCTCACTTCTTGTTGACCGTCCTGTTCTTCATGTTGTTGGCCATTTCCAAAGATATTTCCCATACTGTGCTATCTACTGTACTTGCGAAGTTATGCGTCAGAAACCCCGTGACCTGCATATCTAGAGATATAGATAGATAAGCGAGTACAACGAAACGTATGGAGACTTTCCGCCCACATGCAATTAGTGAGCGGTTTGCCCACAAGGACCACCAACATAGAGATAAAGTTGATCACAAACAAACTGTTTAAACCTACCTGTAAACGTCAAAAACGTGTATCGTATGCCTCAATTTTGGTGCTAGAAAGCCCAGTTGAATTAGTTTCATTGGTCTTTCAGTATTCTTGCAGCAACATCATTATATATACCTGCATGCTCTGTAGATATGGGCGTTGTAAAATATTTAGTGTTTCTGGTGACAAACGCTTCAAGTGGGCAATAGATACAATAGTGATCTCCAATCACTAACTATGCCTCACTTTCCAACGAAAATTTGAGAAGCTTAATTGGCAACTCTTTGACACTCGATCTGCAGTTCACAAATTTCTATGTCAAAATGTTTCTAGACTTGTTTTATTATTACGTTTAATTAGATCTAGTGCAACTGGCTAGTGCTATAGCCAGCTAGTGTGACATAAGTTATGGCAACAAACACGCAAATTAGTTTCCCAGATACCGTATTGAGTCACTAAGATGACGAACAAAGAGCAATGGTTGCACAGTAACAAACTGGCAAGACATTAAATTTGGCAAACTCATGCAATGCATGGTTCCTGCAAAATTTGCAAATTACATTTGACTTTGAAAATAAGTTGATTTACAAATGTCAAACACACGTTTGATTGGGAATCTGGCAGAAAGCGTCTGCTCAGAAGAATTGATATGCCTGTACACATCAGTATGTAGATTTTTTTGTTGATTGGCATCACAGAGTTAGCATTATTGTTTTACACACACACACACCACACACACACACACACACACACACACACACACACACACACACACACACACACACACACACACACACACACACACACACACACACACACACACACACCTAAAAATCCTAAATGTCAGGAGCTGCCTCTCAGACGTCACGCGCCCCCAGCTTAACAGCTGGGCCCTGTGCGCTACTCAGGGAACTCTGGGCCTGCTCTAGCAAACTCCTGGAGCCGGGCCAGGCACTCGCAGGAGCACCAACTTGTGAAGCCAACTGTGGTGTGAGCACCCGAAGTCTCACCAGGACCCCAGTGGCTGATGTCACGTCACAGCCCATGGCTGCTTAGGACCCCAGTCAATGACCAGGTTCTCATTTATACTCCTGAGTCGAGAGAAGCAAATGTGTGTTAGTTTCTTGCTTAAGGAAATTATGCCATAGCTCGCCATCACTGTGACTTGAACTTGTGATCCTTTAAGGTCCCGGATGTACACACTCCATAAGATGACTCTCTAACCAACTGAGCTATCGCACCAACACACACACACACACACACACACACACACACACACACACACACACACACACACACACACACACACACACACACACAGACCATACACATCGCATCACATCACATCACATCACATCACATTGCATCACATCATGCACATAACATCACATCACATCATGCAAAGCACATCATGCATATCATCACATCATGCACATCACATCATGCACATCGCACTCACAACATACACATTGCATCACATTACATTGCATCACATCATGCACATCACATCACATCACATCACATCACATCACATCACATCACATCACATCACATCACATCTCATCACATCACATCACATCACATCACATCACATCACATCACATCATGCACATCACATCATGCAAATCTCATTGCATCACATCACATCACATCACATCACATCACACCGCATGGCATCAAATCACATAACATCACATCACATCTCATCACATCTCATCACATTACATTGCATCACATTATGCACATCACATCACATCACATCACATCACATCACATTACATCACATCTCATCACATCACATCACATCACATCACATCATGCACATCACATCATGCAAATCTCATTGCATCACACCACATCACATCACATCACATCACATCACATCACATCACATCACATCACATCACATCACATCACATCACATCACATCACATCACATCACATCACATCACATCACATCACATCACATCACATCACATCACATCACATCATGCACATCACATCATGCAATCTCATCACATCACATCACATCATGCACATCACATCATGCAAATCTCATTACATCACATCACATCACATCACATCACATCACACTGCATGGCATCACATCACATCACGTCACGTCACATCACATCAGATCAGATCAGATCAGATCAGATCAGATCAGATCAGATCACGTCATACCGCATTGACATCACATCACATCTCATCACATCTCATCACATCACATCACATCACATCATGCACATCACATCATGCAAATCTCATTACATCACATCACATCACACTGCATGGCATCACATCACATCACATCACATCACATCACATCACATCACATCACATCACATCACATCACATCACATCACATCACATCACATCACATCACATCACATCACATCACATCACATCACATCACATCACATCACATCACATCACATCACATCACATCACATCACATCACATCACATCACATCACATCACATCACATCACATCACATCAGATCACGTCATACCGCATTGACATCACATCACATCTCATCACATCACATCACATCACAACAACAGAAATGAAGTGGATGAGTGAAGCAAATAGACAATCTAAGGGAAACGGCAATTGATGTAATGTCAACATCTCAATCAATGAACAAATACTATAGTTAGCAAGAGAATGAAGAATTGTGAGACAAGACCAGGTTAGCAGATGAGATACTGTGTGCTGCTCTAGATGCTAATTATTTAGAGACGTTTAATCTATTCACAGGTGTGAAGACAGTGGGAATGCCACTAATGTCATCCTGTAGACACTGAATACTAATTGATTGTATTGCCACAGGCAGGTTCCAATAAAGTGTGCCAGGTATCCGTTGGATCAACTTTAGACTAATGTTTCGAGATTGAAAGCCCAATTATACTAGTTGATCCTAACCATGATGCTATATTTGTGTGCAAAAAGGGAAATTTCTAGACAAGGTGAGACATTAGTTATCTAAACGTTTCAATAGTCTGGTTAGACAAGTACGGTATTGCACTAGGCTAGACTCGCTGCATGGGCTCCTAACATAAGGGAGCAGCCCAGCTGTTGTTAGATTTGTTAACTTGGCGCTAACAGTACAACAGATTTAAAATTTTGGTAACGCCAGATGTTTCCAATTGATATGACATCAAAATATGACATCAAAAATTTGATGAAAATTTTTTAGAATAGACTGTTTAAATCAAACATGTCACATTGAAGGCAACTTGCTATACTGCATAATTTTTATGACATCTATAATGTGCAGCTGTTTAGAGACTATAGCTAATTCATCTACTAGTATTACACACAATTCTTAGGGTGGACTGCGACTGTGGGCAGCTTTTAGATCCTCTTATGAGGCATTTATGGGATACTGTAATGCAACTTGGGCTCTCTCACAATGGTCGATGAATGCGGTTCTTTCAACAGTGTATCACAGAGCACATGTTAGGTTAGTCCTGGAGAGGAATATCACAAAAACTGGATAGCTATTACCTAACCATGAGTTGAAAAGCTGACACTCAACATCATTTACAAGTTTGTTAGATAGCAAACTTTGGTCAGATCTAAAGCAGAAAGCTGTTAGTCATGATCATGCAAGGATCTATATGCAATTTCAGTTCAACATGCTGGGACGTGGTTGCGAATTCTATAGTAAGCCTTGACAAACGGTAATCTTGCCATGCCCACAGCGCAAGTATATTATATACAGCGTTACGAATTGCATGGCTTGATGTTGACGTCTTCCCTTCTGTATACCTTATTCTGACCTTGCCTGCTGCCCCAACGGCAGCTACTTTCCATTCAATTACATACATGGTATCATCATGCAAATGTTGGTATTGCTATTTGCCATAGTGCAACAAGTAACACATTCCACCTTACTTCATGGCCATCATCAATCATCATCCTTTAGCTGCTCTCTAAGTCTTAAAGAGCAGTAGCTCCAGCATGCAGAGAAAACTAAATGAACAACAACCTGACATTGCAAGTCAGACTTGTCATCTTAATTTAGTGTGCATGCAATTAGTTCACCATTTAATTTGTATTAGCTTTTCTTAATTAATGATCCAGCTTTAACTGTACGTGGTAGGGGCTGATTGTCTTGCATTAGAGTCTCAAGGACTGGACTTTGCATGCTTCTGAATTAGAGTTTTAATGTTTCGTTTCGCACTAGAATGCGCAGACTACTAAGTATGTAGTTGACTAAATCAGGTAGCTATAGTTGATAAACAAGACATGCGGCAACACTGACTGAATTCTTCACAACACATGCATGCGCTTGTGCCCCGCTAACCGTTAAACGTTCCATGCTTTGAAGGTATTGAATTGCTGCTGCATGTCGACACTGCCATGTGCCAGTCAATGTGTCTAGCTTCCTTCTTGTGCTCTTCACTGCGTAATTAGATTGAATTGAGGTGGATGAACGCACAATGAAGTAGCGCATATAAGACTTGACTTAATTAACTCTATGCATGCGTGCTAGCTAGGTTAGCGACCAATGGTTTAGCTCTTTACTGCATTTTCATTACGATATAAATATAACCTACATGTACAGCTAATTTCTCTAGAGCAGCAAAATACGTACCTGCCGATAATTGTTAGAGTTACATGTAGTCATGCATGCAAGCATTAGCACGTGCCTGATACAACAGCAGAGTGATGTCAGATCAACCAGCTTGCATAGCTATCAAACTAGGTGAAGATAAACTCCTCTATCATAGTAATGAGTTCAGAACCAAACGAACAACAAACCATACCGACTGTGAGAGACAAGATAGCCTAGTGACTGAGCATGCGTGTAGCTTGTGTGTAAGAGTGTGTTAGCGAACCTAGCGAGTGCTGTACGTTCTAGGTATATAGAAATAGAGTATCGATACAACAGTGGTGACAAGGATGGTTGCCAAAGTAGAGATTGGGAAACTCAGCGAGTTCCAACACGACATGAACACTGTCGACACGGCATGAACACTGTTGACGACTATGTGAACAGGTTTGAACTCTACACAGTGGCCAACAACATAACAGACGACAAGAAAATAGCGGCGTTTTTGACGTCCATGGGAGCCACAACATACAGTACTTAGTCTCGCGTGCCAGACCTTTGGCGTACGCGGGGGACGGGTCTGGGTGCGCAAAGACGGGAGACAGCGTTTGGTGTAACTCAATCCATAACGGGTGAATCCAGCCAATCAGATAGGGCCAGTGACAAAGGCAAGACATGTTCCAGATGTAACAAAACAAACCACAGCAGCAACAAATGCAGATACTAGTCCTTCACCTGTCACTATAGCAAGAAGACTGGACATATCATCCAGGCAAGCATGCAGAAAGAAGGAACTAGACAAGTCGAACAATGGACACTCAAAACGGAAGTCAAAGACATGGAAGACCAAACATCAGATCGAGAAGGATGAGCTATGTTAGTCTCAGTTTCTCATTATCAGATAAGCATGGTCTTCAAGTGAGATTGCATGAGACTGGTACTGAGATTGATATGGACGTAATGGAGGTAGAAATAGAAGCCACAGTAACTGTGATACCTAAATCAATACATCAAAAACGATTAATGCATGTCCAGTTGAAGCCAAGTAAAGCGCATATATATTGAGCACGCCCTCAAGGTTATGGGTGAAGCAATGATACCTCTTGAGTATAAGGATCAACTGTGTATTGAGAAAATTACTGTGGTAGATGTACCTGACAAGCCTGAATCTGTTGAGACACATCACACTAGACTGGGGTCTCTCTTTGCGATTGAAGATCAAGGCACCAATTGTTTGGGAAAACGAATTTCCGCAGTTGTTGAAAAGGGTATGGGAACAGTACAAGGTTATGAAGCCCACATTGTCATAAAGCCAGGGGTTACTCGAACCTAAGCCAAGACCGGTACCATACGCCTTACAACAGAAAGTTGAAGACGAATTAAGACAGATTACAGGCCAAAAGAGTATTACAACAGGTCGAGCGAAGCGAATGGGCGGAACCATTGGTGGTAGTGCGTAAAGAAGACAGCACTGTCAGGCTGTGTGGAGAAGATAAGGTAACAATCAATCCGTACTTAGATACAGACAGTTACCCTATGCCCAACCCACAGGACTTATTCGCGATATTAGCAGAGGGCAATAGGCTTACAAGGCTAGACCTCAAACAGGCTTATCAGTAGCTGCAGACTAGATCCATGCCCCATCCTTTGTACAGGCAAGATACTGAAGAGTAAGTTCCATCGACAAGAAATATTTGATTGCTCAAAGCTTTGCGAAGAACAACGACACATACGGTCTACACAGGACTGGTGTGGGCGTGTGTTCAAATGAACTGAAATGTGTAGCGTTTGCACTATTAAGAAATTTTACGAGGGAGTCGACCCCTCGAGAGGGGACCCTGTACAATTTTTTAATTTTTTCACGCAAACCTTCCCCTTTGCATATCAAGTTTGCGTACATTTCTGTTGCAAACGGACAAAAGACGTGGCTGCGTATCACAAACACACACACACACACACACACACACACACACACACACACACACACACACACACAGACAATTTGAGCTTTATACATACTAGATTCATACCAGATATATCGAGTACTTTGCAGCCCTTGTACGTTCTGTTATCAAAGTCCCAACTGTGGGTAGAGCGAGAAGACAATAAACGAGCTTTTGAAGAAAGCAAGAAGTTGCTGTCATCAAGCTGTTTGACACATTACAACTTGGCAAAACTGCTAAAGCTAAAGTGTGATGCCTCACCTCATGGGGTGGGAACCTGCTTGACGCATGTGATGGCTGATGGGACGGTACAACCTATTGGATAAGAAGGCACTCGCTCTAGTCCACCAGGTACGTCATTTCCACAAATACCTAATGGGAAGATCGTTCGTCCTGGTGACCGATCACAAGCCACTACTCAAGATTTTGGGTTCAAAACAAGGAATCCCACCATTAGCGGCAGCAAGGCTGCAGAGTTGGGCCATCATTCTCAGCTCGTACCAGTACCAATTGGAGTTTACGTCTGATCTTAGCAACGTGGAAGCCGATATGTTATCATAGTTACCATTACAAGTGGATGTGATAGACCCGAATGAGCAGATATACGGAGTCAACTACTTGAAGCAATTGCCAGTTACTGCCAAAAAAGTTGCCAAAGAGACAGCATTGGATCCCATATTGTGAAAGGAATACACCTATATGGTACGGGTGGCCTTACCAAAGGAATACCAAATTGCTCCTATGTTCGAGGAAAGCTAATGAGTTGTCAGTGGTCAACGGATGTCTAATGTGGGGACGTGTGGTGATACTGGCAAGTCTGCGGTTGAGAGTGCTACATGAGTTGCACCTAGAACACCCAAGACGTTAACAGGATGAAGGCTCTGGCTCGGAGTTTGTGTAGTGTGTCAATTCAGATAAGGACATTGAGGAATTAGTCAAGACCTGTGAACAGTGTCAGAATGCAACACACCGCCCATCTACCACCAACCCACCACATCCGCGGCTGTATCCATAATCGTCCGTGGCAAACAGTTCATTGTGATTTAGCACAGTTCGGTGGAAGGCACTATTTTGTCATGATAGATGCCTATTCGAAGTGGCTGGATATACATGACTTAGGCACCAGTGCTTCCACCACAACGGTGGTCCTTTGCGAGTAACGGTCTACCAAAGCGTCTAGTATCCGACAACGAGCACCAATTCATATCGTTGGAGTTCATGGAGTTTTGTCCAGTCCAAGGAAATTGGACACCAGCTCACACCGACGTGCCATCCAGCCTCAAATGGGCAGGCCAAACAACTCATCCAAGAGTTAAAGAAAAGCCTCATCTTGGAGTCACAAATTATCACTTTTTCTGCTACACTACTGATCAACTCCTCATACTATGACGAGAAAATCACCAGCAGAACTACAGTTGAAGCATACATTGAGAACCAGATTGGATCTTCTGTTTCTCCGGGGTCAAGCTGAACTTGGACAGCAAAGTGAGCAACAGTTTCAGGAGGCAAGAAGTCAAGTGCGGGAGTTAACACCCGGAGAGGTTGTAAGAGTTTAGAACCCAAGGAGAGATGGAAGGGGAAACTGGTTATATGGAACTGTCATGCAAAAAGTTGGTCTTACTAATAACATGATTGAAGTGGAAGGACATGTACGCTATGTACACATTGATCATTTGCGGCAATGGGATGCGAGAAGTATGTCAGAAAGTCTTCCCACTCCAGAACATAGAGACATACCTATAGCACCATACTTCCAAAAGGAATTGACACCACCAAGGATACCAGTAACACAACAATCGAATGCAGTGGAAACAGCTGTAGGAGTCAGTGCACCAAAGGATGAAGAACAGACACCACCAACAACATGACAGAGGAGAATGAACAAGTACCACCATCATCACAACCTGTTCTAACAAGCCAAGAGAAGGCGCAATCACCTGGCAGGTGGTATCCTCAATGGAAACACCGGCAGCCACCGTTGCGATATCAGAACATTTAATATAGGAAAAGGAGTGTAATAGATAAGATAGTGACTGAGCATGCGTGTAGCTTGTGAGTGAGTGTATAGCTCTGAGTGTGCGTGTTAGCGAACCTAGCGAGTGCCGTACGTTCTAGCTATATAGAAATAGATTATCGATGTAACTACAGAGTATCAATACAACACATACTGACTGGTCCAAACTTGAAGTACTGTTGGAGTTCAGGAAAGCTTTGACAAGTGTGTTCCAAACCTTCATACCACCAAGGTGTAACTAGTTGACAACATCGATCTGTTAGAAGAAGATCTGGATTTTGTTAGAGTCAAATAAAGTGCTTTCTCGTAATGCCACATGAAAGCCGCAGCTTCATCTATACTTAAAGGATGAAGCTTATAGCATGTACAAAGAATTACTAGATACATATGCATGGAAACAGACAGCCATTGGGTCATCGAACGAGGTAAGTGCTCAGTATCTGGTCTTCATATATCACTCACATGACGTTGTAAAAGTTTTGTCTCACTTTGAGTGCGTATCGCCGGATTCATCATACTGTATCGAAATGATATTGACCGTGTCTTTTTGACGATTATCTAACTTCATTGTGAAATCCAGGCCCCCAAAAGAAATTAAAAAAATTTGTCGATGAACAGCAGCTTTGGCAAACAGCTCAACTATAAGCAAATAACGGCTATTCACAACTTTCTTGGATTCAGCGTAAAGCCATATCATTTTTTTGTATAACAGCTTTAATTAATCTATGCATTGCATACCGTTTTCGGTTTTGCTTTCTAATTAAGCCATGCACGTCTCTCTTACTATCTTGAGCTCTTCTCTGTTGAAGATAACGTTTTGCCTAGCTATGCGAAGCAGGCAACGCCTCCGTACCTGTAAGTCAATCTGTAGAGGGCATGCATGCAGAAAAGACGCAAAGACACATGGACTCTTCATGTATAACAGCACTGAGCACAACTGAATCTCTATAAGTCTATAGACAGGGATCAGTAAACAGCCGGCCATCCGCCAATGGCCGACAAAAAATGCCAATAGGCCGGTATCAGTAGACTACATCCTGACATTTCGGCGACCAAACAGGAGACAACACACATGTGCATGTACATGCAATGATTAGCATGTTGTTGCAATTGTTTATACTAGGAACATCTGTTTATGTTGAAGTGGCACCAGATGACTGTTATCGTATTGTGTGCACCCAAAACGTAAAAGCCACAGGTGGATTAGCATCTAAATTGAACAACACACACAATTAGCATAAAGTGTATACAGTAAGCAAGTAGTTTTTGATAGTGTGTCCCATCCTAAAACAGGAAAACTGTTCTAATTAATAGGCCTTCAGTCAGTGCTTGTCACGAGACTCATTAGTAAATTTCAGAGACTGCAGCAGTGAGTACATGAGTGCATGGATTGAATGAAAAACATGAATGTCCTGCAAACTGCGTGGTTGGGTGTCTAATTACTACATGTGAAAGCTAGCACCTTCTAATGTTATAATTACATATGGAAGTATGGCAAAGATCGGTCCTTTACTACATTCTGTTTGAACACCAAGAGCAGCTGTTTTGATATAGATGATATTTGGGGCGGAGCTTCTAGAGCATGCGTAATCTCGAGGGTAACACGCACCTTCCGCCAATCTCCCTGTGCACAAAGTCCACGTTTCCGGGTCTGCTTCTGAACCGTAGATCATCTTACCATTGACTAGGTGCTGTAAGTTCACTACTTACCATTTCGTGCATCTTGTGAGAGACTTTGCCTGCGTAGAGACGAGTAGGAAGCCATTTCTTGAGTATGGCTTCTCGAGGGTAAAGAGACTGCTGTTCAAGCTGAAGTCGCCTGATTCACATTCTGAACAGATACACGTGGAGTGGAAGCAAAGACTACTTATTGCCTAGAGATGAATTAGTTTTGGCGAGTGAAATCATGCCACCTGGGAACCCATTTCGGGTATAACCAGACATGTAGGCGTTCCGCATTGTTTCTGGACAGTCTAGCTTGCTTCTGTATAAATGTGATTGGCCAAGTCGAAGTTCTTACTGTGATAACTTGCTCTCGATAAGTACACTGACGCAGATCAGAGTACAGTGCACGTACTCTGTAGTCTGTTTACAATTAGCACTGCCAGTCTACAAGTCCCAGCAACAGTTTATGTCTAAAGTAACACAACACATATGCACTATTCCATAGCTGTAATGTCTAAATCAGAAAGCAGAGGCTGTTCTACCTCATCTGCAGTTGATCAAGACATGTGTATAGTAGTGATCTCACAAGTGAAGATGTTAATTGTCAAAAATGTCACTGAGGCGCTGAAGCTGATGGTTTAGATCGGATAATTGAACAGCAAGCAAATGAAATAGTGGAACTTCAAACAAGATTAGAGTTCTTGAGCAAGACCTTGCACCTGCAGAGTCTGAGTTGCAAGGAAAGGGATTCTCACTCAACATACGTACTGCCAAATGATGACATCAAGTTTTACACAGGTTTTGTGTAGAGAAATGTGCTTGACACAGTGTGGAATTCGACTGAAAGCAGCCAAGACATTTTCTCTGTATAGCAAACAAATAATCAGGCCAAGGTACACAAGTGCTGTGTAATCTCATGAGCTCACCGCCTTCCATGACGAGCTGGATAGGCTAGACAAGCTTTTGCTGACTCTAGTTCGACAAGATACATAGTTTCACAGTTACACAGTTCAAGAACGCTGGATGGGGAAAAAGTAGTCCTAGATTTCAGCCACACAGACAGTGACAATGCGTCACGTTCGGTTACCCCAAATGAGTTCCCCTACAGCAAAATCTTCATCTGACAAACTTCCATTGCTAAGCAATGAGTAGTCTGTCTTTCCACTCCACGTGCATCTGTTCAGAGTGTGAATCAAGCGACTTCAGCTTGAACAGCAGTCTCTTGCCCTCAAGAAGCTGTACTCAAGAAATGGCTTCCTACACTTCTCTATGCAGGCAAAGACTCTCACAAGATGCACAAAATGGTAAGTAGTGAACTTACTTACAAAGCCTAGTCAACGGTAAGATGATCTACGGTTCAGAAGCAGACCCGGAAACGTGGACTTTGTGTACAGCGAGATCGGCAAAGGTGCATGTTACCCTTGAGATCGCGCATGCTCTAGAAGCTCCGTCCCAAATATCGTCTTAGCTAGATGACATATGACCTTCCATTGCCAAAATATTCTCAATGTAGCAGATTTTTACTTTAGATTTTTCAAGGTTCCCAGTGACAGATATCTATTTCACACCTTGCTATGGTTACACCATTTAGAACAGTTTTCATGATTGACATTGAAAGTACAGCAAAAGTACAGCAGCTATACATGTACGTCTGGCTTTTGCAATTGTCTGACTGTGGATTGAGTATGTCTGCAAGTAGATCTAGTCGCTGCTCAGTTGTATCCAGCTGATGCTCCATTAACTCACCAACCATTCGAGGTTGCAGGGGATGGCAACTGCTTCTTCCGTGGTGCATCACTGGCATTGACTGGGTGCACTGAAGGTGAGCATGTCAAGCTTCGAAAGCAAGTAGCTCAGGAACTACAACACAATGCCATATCTATTGCTTCTTCCATTGTTGCAAAGGCAAAATTCTGTGCCTGTAATATGAAAACATCTAACCTGCTAGTGGCCTTCATGCTGCATGATGATACTTCGGACACGTTTACTTCTACAATGGATTGTGGCAGTTATACATTAGAAGAGAGCCTGTCGAGAGCATTGGTGGAGGAAGAAAAGAAGACAGTGCTAGATGGTAGATGGTGCAGTATCCACCATATCTGGGTACTAGCAAATGCCCGATTGTTAAACGAATCATTTGAATACCTTCACAAATGATCGATCTGATGAGATTAAAGAAAGAAGGAATAATGTCATGGTCATTGGCTTGCTATCTGTTACTCCAGAAAGGTGCCAAGAAAAGCCACTCTGAGTCCATCGTTCAAGTACTGCATCTATTCAACATCATTTGTCCTATCATCACGTCACCTAAGATGTCAGAGGCTGTCGTGAAGGTTGGACAGTCATTCTGTGTCTGTGTTAGTTGCTTGTTGGAACAGAAATATGATAACAAGTTGAAATGGTATGCAGGTAATAGCTAGTTCAACTCAATTTCCTCCAACTCTCATCTTTCGTCCTGAGGGGTTTGATGTGACTCCTGCTTTCGCGTAGTGTACGTCTCGTTGTGTCAGTGAATATGCCAATTGTCTTCAGCTGAAAAGACGCTATGCTGTCTTAATTTCATGTAAATGATGATCTTGAGCTTGATCTGGAGCTGGTTTGCCATGGACTTTGGTTGCTACTGCATGTATTTTCCAGATGGCAAAATTCTTATGAATGAACTGAAACAACAATGTAGCAGTTTCTTATTCAATCGTATGAACATAGCTAAATGAGGTCAAGAAAAGAAGGCTAGATGGCTTCAAGTTTACTGTTTGTGTCAAATCTCTTGCAAATAAAACTGAAGACGATACTAATATATGACGACTCTCTGGTATGCATCGATGAATATCAACATTAAAAATTATTGACAAACCAGAAGAATGAGCTTGTGCCACAAAAGCAGTTTCCTTCCTTGGATATTTGATTTAGCGACTCGAGCAAATCAGGTAAGTGTGATTGTTTGATATTATATTGTATTGAATCGTGTACTATTACATTGCTATTTGTTAAGCTTTTGATATTGGGTGTTTCTGTTTAATAAGTATGTTAATTAATCAGCTATGATTCCCGTCAAGTTTTCTACAATTTGTACCAAAGCATCAATCAAGAACAGATACTATAGTATATAGCGTGCCTTTTATCAAAGTTTTTGATACAAGTTGTGAAACCAACTACAAATATATGTTAATGCATGGTAGGAAGACGATATCCAGTTTATTGACCGGGGTCTTGAGAGGCTTCCCGAGATAATTAGCCGAGGCGAAGCCGAGCTAATTATCGAGGAGAAAGCCTCGAAAACACCACGGTCAATAAACTGGATATCGTTGACCCTACCATGCATTAACCTATTTGTTGCATGTTTAACATCCTACTGTAATTAGAGTTCATAGATTATTCAAGTTGAATTAGAGTGGTTGTGTATTGCAATGACTGCTAAAGTTTTATGTCAAACAACCACATTTTGACAGCTGTGAAGTGTTGTTGAGTGCACGTCAGCCCCATAAGGCCATGTGCTCAAAGTATTAGTACAGTACATTATCCACGTGTTTTGCCATCGTGATGTGGGATCAGAAAGAAGACCGTAATAATGACCAGGATGACGACAACGACAGATAAGACGCATTGGTTTCAAAAAGCATGCCACTAGTATTAGCCAGCTTGACAGCAGATTTGCTGAAAAGAAGAGTACAGCAAGGGTACAATTTGCAAGGACACGACTGCCTGCAACAGTTGGGAGATGCAAATATTTGAAGTATGGAGAAGTAATCAAAACAAGGATGCTCCACAAGAAGAGCAGGTACTGACAGACAGACTTTCTCTTAACAAAGGATTCACAGCTAGGCCAAACCACAGACAGACTGTCAGAAGTCTTGTTACATTTACGTTGAGCACAATCCAAAAATCAGTGGTGGACTAAGTGATTTACAGTATCCAAACCAAAAAGTCACAAGGTAAATTATAGTCAAGCTCCAACGTGACTCTGTAAGGTAATAGCATTTTGTGGTTTGTGGTTTATCAGATACGCTAATGAAGAAGCTGGTGACCGTTGCCACGTAAAAATTTTGGATCTCTATATCTAAGTAAGTTGCCAACAGGATTTTCCCCGACAAGCCTTCTATTATAAACCTTTGTTATCTACACCTTCATTTGGTCCTTGGTATTCAAAGCAAGTAATCGGTTGTAACACTTTGGCTACAATGATGAAAGTGATGACAGCTGAAGCTGGTCTTCCAGTTCAAACCAACCACATTCTTCGAGCTACTAGTGCAACAAGGCTGTTTCAAGCGGGAGTTCCTGAAGATGTCATTCAAGGCAGAGCCGGCCACAAAACACTGCAAGCACTGAGATAATACCAAGAGCCATCTGAATTGCAGCAAATGGCAGCACGCAAAGTTTTGGATAATGGCCATGCACACACACAGATTACACTGACGCAGAAGTCAAGGAGTCAAGGAGTCGGGAGAGATATGAAGTAGTCCAGGTTGAACAGCCATCTGAAACGGAAAGAGAGAATCCATTTTTCATTTGTAAAGAATATGCTTGTAGTCTAAAATAGGTACGCCCATGTATTGATTGCTAATTTGTTTTTGTTTTGATATTTTTTTGTTTTAATTTAGTTGTGTTTTATGTCAGTAAGCGGTATACAGGTATTGACCGGGCAATATACAATTATTGACCAGTAAATATACAACATGCGGTTGGGTTGCTATGGTAGGAGTGTAATATAATGAGAAAAGGAATCTTAGCAACTGTGGAATAAACACCCAAACATGCAACAAACCATTATATTTATTATAGTCAAGGCAAATTACTAACATAGCTAATAGATGTAATAGTTTGTAGTTCGGTTTCACCACTTAAAAGTATCTGTTCTTGATTGACGCTTTGTACAAATTGTAGAAAACTATAGATAGCTGATATGTACCAAATCATAGAATTGGGTTTATCAAATGTAGTGATATTTTGCTGTCTTCAATAATACATTCTCAAGGTTGAGTTGAGAATGTGACCACAAGTTAAGTAACTTCTATATAATACTGCTTTCAAGATATGGCATCTAGTAAACTGGAAATGCTGTAGCAACCCTTAAGTTGGTTAATACTTGTTTATGATAATTGCAGCATGTATTGAATGATAATCTGTGTGTATGGTCTAGCTAATTTGGTTTCCTGATTTATCAGAAACAACACAGCAAAATTATAAGACGTTAAATTGATCTTATAAGCAAACAGTAAGTGCGGAGACCAATAGATGGTGGCTGTAGCCCGAAAACTTTGTGCTCAATGAGTCATTGGCAAGAATTTATTTCAGTGCTAGTGTCCTATAAAATTAATTAATCTACATACATGTCTGCCCTCATACGCTATACCAACGGAATGGGTCTTGAAGAAAGCGGTCGCTCACCCTAATCACCATGCATGTCCTACGCATCGTCATCGTTCGTGAACAAATGAAATTAATCTAGAGAAGGCGGGTTGCTGTAAAACGCAGACTGCAGACTAAGGAACGGGGACTTTGGCGGTGTCAAACGCATGCGCACATACTTATGCACATACCTTCACGTGTTGATGTTTCAGACCTTGCGCTTCAACTGCGGCACGTCAGCAGTGAGAATTTGTAGCTCAACATCATGTTCATTCAATGAAAAAACATGGATAAGCTTTTCGAAGCTGCTTCTATCTCAATCTAGGTAAACTAGGCGACCAAAGCACTACACAGCTTAGTGTTTCTCCATCAGCGTCTGTTTGTAAAACGTTTCTGTTGATATTGTGCGTGGTGAAGCGGCAATTGGAAGCATGAGTTGAAAACAATGGATATGCTATCGATTAGCCTCTTACCAGACCCTCTCACACCGTCATGCCCGGATCACGTATAACACGACAACGCCGGAGAGGGTCTGGAATCATACCGCCTACCGTTTATGCTATTAAATGATCAAACTAGCTCGTATTTCACCAAGCCTCAGGCTACTAATACGATTAGTCTAATAGTTATTCCCATGTGTCACACGGAATGTCTTGCAACAGACTTGACCTCCCATTCGTACTCAACTTGTTTCCTTTCAGTGTTGGTATACTGTCCCTATGCAAGCTCTTACGTATTTGCCAACCTTTCTGGGAAAGAGAACTTCCTCTCCAAGAGACTCTAGAGCGAAAGTCAACACCGTGTCTGACAGCACGCTCTGCCAGGCTCCAAATGTTCCCGAATCATACTCGAGCTTCCCGATTTGTATTGTTCTCGTAGCCTAGCACAGTAATAGAGCGGCGACTAGTGCATCCCTAGTCCAAGCTACCTAGACTGCTGATCGAATCACATTGGACCTCACAGCTTCAGATAACGTAAATCGAACTCAAGATCGAGCTCCCGCTGTGAATGAAGCTCTTTCCATGCGGCAAGGTGGGTCTCTTCTCATGCAGCTGTACAGGAACAAAATGTAAACAGTGAATGTATGCAATCAGATATCACAGCTAGCATAACTTTGATGGAAGGATAGCTTCATAATTAACTAAGAGCATAAGAGTGTTGACATTGGTGACGTGGGGTGACACTTAGATGACGTGGGGTGACACTAGGTGAAGAAAGTAGACGGTATGATCCCAGACCCTCTCCGGCATTGTCATGTTATACGGAACCGGGCATGACGGCGTGAGAGGGTCTGGTACGTGGCTACTATCGATCTACTTGAAAGAAAGATGGTACACATGTGTTTCTCTCTTATTTAGCTTTGCGCTTCCCGTGTTTCGGTTTTTAGGCCAAAGATAGGCAGGTACACTCACTTTCAACCAACGTTAATTTGTTGCAGCACATACCGCAATCGAATACAGGAGATATGTATGGATTCAGATATGTTCTAAAATTAATCTTTAATATTGCCCAGTATCAGACAAGCATTAATTAAATTGCTATCGAACAGTAAAGATCAGACAAATTGCTGCATTGTAGTTTTTCAATGTCTAAGAATGGTGCGGCACATTGTTTACATGCAATATACTGGCGATCGCTCTAGCTAGGTGTGGTGATCTGGTCAGTGAGTAAGTGGGCCATTCAATTGGTCATTTTAATATTTGCATTTCTAATTTTCTCATTTCTAATTTTAATTTTACAATACAGTTTTTAAAATGCCTCATTTCTAATTTTTAAAATTTAAATTTAAATTAAGTTTTTACATATCAAATTTTAATTTTTAAGATTGTATTCTTATTTTCGATTTCTAAGTTTGTTAGCTTTAGCATCCCCATTTTCAACTCGCACTTCCAACTGGCCATCCATTCACCTCACACAATCTCGATCAACAGCAACATTTTACAAACAGACTCTGTAGTGCGGTGGTCGTCTGCACCTAGTTTCACTAACTGGTTTCACTATAGCTAGTTGTCGCATAAGATCAATGCAGATCTCTACACAACCTACCCACGCGCTGATACAAGCAGCTTCAAAGAGGCTTAGCCCTGCTGTTTCACTAAACATGATGAGCTACAAATTCTCACTGCAAGCATATCCCTGTTGAATTTACAAGGCCGGAACATCAACACGCAAAAGTATGTGCATTTAAATCTAACTTCTAACTTGTTATTACGTTTTCATTACGCGTTAGTGTGGTGTGGGTTCAGAGTTATAGTGGTAGCGTGCATTAGCAGTCAGTCATTCACGGACCAGTATTGAGTTGTCCTGTTTTGATTTTAGAATAACTAACAGAGTCGTGTTATACGTGTGTGTTACATGCGTGGCTATCTCTACAAACATAACATTTTGGCGATGAGGATGGATGAAGCAAGAGCAGAACCCAGGATATATGGCATGCACTGGAACAGGTTTGATCCCACCGTTTCCTTTTTGGGCACTTGTAGGACAGCCACCGGTTGAATGGGAAGACTGGATTGCAAGTTTTACAACGTATTTAGATGCAACGGGTCTTTCGGGTCTTTCAGCTCTTCCGGATTCCAGGAAAAGGTCAGTATTGGTCCATTGTCTAGGAATTGAGAGACAGCAAGTTTTCACTTCATTGGATGTGACATCAGACACATATGAGGCAGCCATGAAGTCTTTGGGTGACCATTTTGGGTCTCACACAAACATAGCAGTAGGTCGGTTCAGATTCCGACAAAGGCAACAACAATATATAGGGAATCGATTCGAGAATATGTGGCATGCTTGAGACAATTAGCAAGGAAGTGTACGTTTGGAACTATGGAGAATGACATGGCGACAGACCAACTAACATTCCTAAGGTTAGAAAAAACTTTTGTTGGAATGGAGTGAGCTGTCATTTGCAAAAGTCATTGAATTGGCCAGCCAGATAGAAAATGCTTTGTTGGAAGCATAACAGATGGCTAGGACTGTGGGTGAATCCTTAGAATATTCCAAACAGGTACACCCGTCAAGTTTGTCAGAAGGTTCCCTTGGGAATTCCATCCACGAGGTGTCAATCAGACAAAACGGCAAAAGCAAGTGCAGTCTCTTGAGCACCACTCGGTTAAGCAGAGGCAAATCTGTGTGGTAATTGAGGATTTTCTGACCACTCTACAGGCAGTAAAACCTGTCCTGCAAAAGGCAAACAGTGCCGACAATGTGGCAAGTACAACCATTTTGCCAAATGTTGTCTATCTAAATTGTCTATCGAATGAACCTACTTTGAGCTGTCTACGCTCTAGGATTCACTAGATAGTGCTGTTTCTTCAACGTCGCACCCTCTTACGTCAGAGGTCGGATTCCGGCCATGTGACTTCGTCGTCGTTGGATAAGCCAATCAAAATATTTTTAGCCATTAGAATTAGACGCATAATTTGGGCGAGTCTTCGCACACGGGCAATATTTTAGCGGCGCAGCGGCTTCGTAAGAATTTTTGCCAACACGATGTCTGGGCGGTCTAGCCTTGTTACCGTGACTTCAGCGGATTTCGAGGAAGACTTTTGAGTCAGAAACAATGCCTGTCGATGTTTTTGATGTGTTTTTTTGCCTCGGAAGAAATTTCCATTGGTGAAGACAGAGATGACGCCACGCTGTAGGGTAGGTGTACCTATTTGTGGACATTCCCCGGTAATTTGAGTTACAATCGCTGTTTTCTCTGGTAGCCTGCATGAAGAGACAGTGAAACATGTCCCATATACGCACCAATGTCTAGGCTTCGTAACGGTACCTGTACGACTAGAATCGCACAAAGTCAGCTACCGCACTAGCACAATAGACGGGATAACGTCTGTAAACAGCCTGGACGCAGGGTGTATCCTAATTGTGGACATTTTTTCTCTGTTACAGAAAGCGACTGAGCCTGAGTAACAGCTGGACTAGATACCTGAATGGTTGCCTCACTAGCTGGTATTTTGGGCCACAATCAAAACCATGTTCTGTGGTGTATCACCTCTGTGTAAAATGGCATCGTGCCTTTCAAATTTTGCAAAAACCATGTTCTGTTTACAATACAATGCAGGAGACGATCAATCATGTTTAGATGAACGTCTGAACTGTAAACTGTGTTCTAGCATCTTTTATTGCACTGCTGGTGGAGCTGATTATTGATATCAGACTAGGTAGTTTTGACCTTCCACCTATCCTAGGTGAGTTTGCAGGTTTTCATTCTGTGTCTTATTGTTCCCAGGTCTAGTAGCAGTGAAGACAATCAACCCCCGTTTGGGCTGTTCACAGACGTTATCCCGTATATTTCGCTAGTGCGCTAGCAGACGTTGTGCAATTCTAGTCGTACAAGTATTGTTCCAAAGCTTAGACATTGGTGCATACATCGGACATTTTCCCTCTCTCTAGGTTGCAGGTTACCAGAGAAACAGCATTTGTAACTCAAATTACCGGGGAGTGTCCACAATTAGAAACACCTACCCTAATTAAAACTTTTGTCTAAATTCTCAAAATGCAGTAATTTAAGACCATAGAAATAATGGATTATTCGGTACTTACCCTTGATCTGACCAATCACAGTGCTTGGGGTCATTCATATTCATGCAAGTTCAGTGACTTAATTAAGGAAATAAACACACATAAATCTGAAACTTTTTCTTATTTTTAATTAATAATAAATAATACATTTCTTATCGCAACAATTACAGTTGCAGTTCCCTTGAAGGAGTAACACAAGAAGTAACATGTATACAAGCATACCAACAAAGACTCTCCACAAACAAGACTGACTGCATAAACAACTTCCTTATCTCACATAATCAGTTAAATGTAAACCATTTACATAATAGGTTCACAATTCGCACACAAAAACTACTAACATATATTTTTACCTTGCTGATTGGAAGGCCAGATGCAAGTGATCAATTTCAGACAGTGTAGCTGCCTTCTCGAACAAAAATGCAACACCAGTCTCTCTCTTTACTTCTTGCACTCGACTATAAACAAGGATCGTCTACAATAGGTACACACTACTGTAACAATTAAGACACAAAGACACAAAGACACAAAGACACAAAGACACACAGACACACACACACACAGACACACACAGACACATACACACCTTGAACCTTGATTCTACCATGCTAACTATGGGTTTTGGCAATGCAGCATAATAGCGCTTATCCAAGCAGCAAGATCATCGGCATCCCGAAGATACAAACACGGACACAGACACAGACACAGACACAGACACAGACACAGACACACACGCACACACACACACACACACACACACACACGCACACACACACACACACACACACACACACACACACACACACAGGCACCAATTAGTGCTTACACATCCTTCCCAGAGGTGCCAAAAACACTCTTTCTGTCTTCATTACTACTGGCAAATGTGTTTGCGAGGTCTATAATTGACAGTAGGTCAGTCTTTTCCTTGTGCACATGAAGCAACATCACTGCATTTAGTCGAGTCTGGCCCATTGTAGAACGTAAATATGTCTTCAACCTGCACATGGCTGAAAAGGAACGCTCACTGATGGCGTTGGTGGCAGGGTTAACTAAGATGAGCCTAAGAACTTTCAACACTTCTGAAAAGATGACACGTTCCACAGAAGGAAACTCTTTTACATAAGTCTAGATATCATGGAGCCACAGTTCTTTACTTCCATCAAATTGTGCCAGTAGTGATGTCAACTGCACTGACAGGCGATCTGGGGTGAAGTCATAACCATAGTAGTCTGTCACTGACCTGAATTCGTTGCTGGCATCTTCTGCATGCACTGTTTTCAGGAGGAGGTCTTCCAGTTGGCGGTTCATTGCATACCCAGGTTGATCAAACCTCGCATTGATGGAAGAGATAGCATAGTCTACGACTTCAAAATAAATCTGACGGCAGTGGTCTTCCACCCTTACTGGGAAATATTCTGATCCATTACCTGTGTCTAACCGCCGAGGCGCTCTCCGACAGCGAGAGAGTCTGGGCTCATTTACATGAAGTGTACCCAGGGTCTTCTTTAACAAATCCCAAAATAGAGCGAAGCTTTCGGCAGTGTACATCTTGGCAAGAGTTTTGGCGGTCAAAGATGCCAAACGCTGGCCTTCAGCTGCAGACATGGCAGTGCCTTGGAGAGCCAATAACAAGTTATCGTCATGATCGAGAACTAATTTAGCAACACTGATGCCAAATAGTAGTCGAATGATTCCATCTGGGCTCTAACACCGGTCACACATGCTCTGAAGTCAGGATTGCCATTTCCATCAAGGACTAAATCCCAGAGCTCTTGTAACACACAATAATCCTGTACGCTCTGTAAGGTTTTTGCCCGCACAGTCCAGCGTGTGGGACAAAGTACCCTAAAACCTGGGAGATCTGGCGACAACTCTTGCTTAAGTTTGTCAAACTGTGCATTTTACTTAGGCAAGAACTTCACCAACTTGCTGATTTCGTGAGTAAAATCCACGGCATCTCTGGTCAACTTGCATTGTTTAATGGTATCACACATTGCCAAATTGAGGAAATGCCCATAACAATGTGTATACAGAGCTCTGGGCTCTCTAGTGAGAATTTGTGTGGCAACACCATTCCTAGATCCAGCCATGTTGCTGGCACCATCATAACATTGCCCTCTACATCGGTTCCATTGCAGATTCATGCAAATTAGGCAGTCTTGCAGAGATTGCACATTGTATTAGCTGAGATGTCATCAATCTCGTAAAGTCCAACAAACTCCTCATGAACTTCAAAATCAGTAGTAACCCAACAATAACAGATAGCCGGCTGTTCCTTGTTTGACGTGTCAGTGCACTCATCTTCCATGACAGCAAAGCAATCAGAGGAGTGAAGATTGGCAGTGATGGATCAAAGGTTGCTCAAAGACGTCATCTGCAGCATTTCATTCTGGACTTGTAGACATACATACTTGTCTTTTGTCTTCTCCAACCAGCCACTCATTTCTGGATTGTCTAATTCCCTAAGTTTAAAGAGCTGCACGAAGTTTCTTTCTCTATAGTCGTGGCCACTAAGGCAAGGCCTTGTCTGCCCAGGAACTTTACGTTTTGAAGGATATTGACAAGAGACTTCCGGTTCTTTACTTTACTTTGATCATGTGCCATGGATAGTGATTCGCCAACGTCACGTACAGTGTGGGGAAAACGATTATCATCTGCACTGCATCTTGATGGCACTGACTCTTCTCGTGGCAGCAAAATCCCTCTGCAGCATCTTTCCAGTTGCTGAATCCATTCCTTATAAATGCCAAATCTTCTTGGAACCCTGGAGCTTTCCTTGTTGCTATGCCTTCGTGAAAACATGACATAAAGCAGTGTTGTTATACTTGCTGTAGTGGATCCCTGTCCATTTGTCAAACCAGAAAGCTTGAAATGACCTCATAACTGTCGCCATCTTCCCAAATGAGCGCTTGGGAAAGGTGAAAGATATAGGTTGATGGGGATTGTCGTGAAGATCGGACGAAGCCATACGTATCACTGCAGCACACTTCCGTTGAAGGCACACTTCTCGAATCCGGGTCTGTTAGCTTTGCAGTTCAGTACTTTAAAGTATGGAAAGTAATGGTCTGGCTGCACGAGGTAATGCCACAATCACCAATATACTACATATTTGATCGGCTATACCCGTCAAACAGAAGTTGATGCCATATTGAGCATCTGGTGAAGTGATCTTTTCGAATATTGGTCCAGTCACGGCCGGACCAGCCGGAGCGCATCCTACACCTGTGTATACAATGCAGTTTTCGTTCCTTTGGTGTTTGAGCATTTGGCCTTGGCAGTTGTCGTGACTGCCCTTCATGCTGGACAATGTCTCTGTGCAACATAACCAATCTACTTACTTGCATGCAGCAATGTGTTGAAGATCTGTAAGAATAATGACGGGGTTGCAAGCACCCAGTGCACATGAAGCAATGTGAGTCCAATGCCTTGAACCCACTTGCAAAAGCATGTTGCTGCATCGCGCCGCAAACAACCACGGGTGTGTGGACTCCTGAATACTCTATTGTTGAATAGTAAAGATGATGTAAAAACAACTAGCATTAGATAGATGGAAGATGGAGTTCAGGCAGGACAAGAAGTGAAAAGCAGTCAATGCACCACTGTGCTACATTTGACACACACACACACACACACACACACACACACACACACACACACACACACACACACACACACACACACACACACACACACACACAAACAAATAAACAAACAATCAGAGACACTAAAGAGATAAACAGTCAACAAATAGACAGAACACCAACTCAACTGACTTAATAAATTGATCACATTTAGTTCGGAGGTATTTAAATGTCTGCTGACAAATCAGAAAGTTTCCATAACTCAAGAAACAGCTCCACCTTCCCTATCACAATAAAAGCAAAATATCTATATAAACAAAGACACAATTGAATAAAATCTAACTTGCCTTGCAGTCCAAGTTGGTCTGGCTGTTCAAATAACACGGCCAGTAAGGGCATGTGCCTAGTGATCACTTCTAAACTGTTTTCAGTGACCTAGAACTGGACAGTAAGTTACAGTTAAGTATTGTACATAATTTGCGGTATCTTGATTGTGTGGTAATACTATACCTTCAACTTTGCTTTTCTGTGTCTGTGGCTTAGAGCAAAAGTTTTGACAATATTTCAAATGCCTCCCATACCCATGAGCAGTATGTTGAGTGCTACGTTTGATTAATTAAACCAGAGTAAGAGTTTGAAAGGTAGCTGGAAGATACTAGACAAAGAGACAGAGACGACAGATAGCAACAGATGGACAGAGATAGACCAGCACTAAACATGCCAACATACACAAAGACAGACAACAAACAAAAACAAGTACCAGTAATAGCAAACATAAACTGACTACCAAACATGAAACAGACATTTGGTGTAGTTTGTCCTTTCAAAGTCAGCAAACGTCAGGAGCTGCTGCCAATAGCCTAAGGTCACACCCCAGCCATATGGCGGCAGGGGCATAGCGTGATCTCTAGAAATGGGGGGGGATAAACTTCACGATGCCATGGAACATGCCCAAATTTTTATGGAAACGCCTACTTTTATTGCTTTCTAATTGACGGATACGTTGGAATCAGTGGCAGATCCAGACTGGAAATGGGTGGCATATATACTATACTAGCTAAATTCAAATAGAAAATTCTCAATCTGCAAGGTTAGATTAGATTATTAGTTGTTAGTTAATTAATTTAACATTCTACGCAAATTTATATTGTTGCATGAGTATCCTATTCTAAGAATTTGTCATTAAGTATGTCTCGTTAACATGTATTTTAATCCTTTCTGAAGAATTAGCAGCCGGACAGACTTGGCATGCTAAATTCTGTTCAAATGTCCCATTCTGAGAAATTAGCAGGGATCGACTATCCCAAAGAAAATATGCCGTTACAGATCCCATTCTTTGCCTAGGCTCATTACGTTTAATATTCCATTGAAGACAAATGAAAATGTAACCGAATGTCTCTTTCTAAGAAATTAGCAGAAGGTTTCCTCCTAAGAAATACACCCAGGGCAGCTAAACTTGGAAGTTTATGTGCAATTACTAACTCGCTGGTATATAGCTTCACACATGCTTAATTAAATTAGCACACTGTTCACATTCCGTTTTCAACTTTTTTTGTCATACCTGTCAGTTTAAACTAGTCTGATCTGTTTCACTATTGAAGAAACTGAGATTCCGTTCTTTGCTGGGGCTAATTAGATTATTGATTGTTAGTTGATATCCTGTTAAAAATAACTGAAGTTAAAATGTAACCAAATGGCCCGTTCTGATGTTGTTGCATGAGTATCCTGTTCTGTCTATACATAGGTAAGTATATCTCGTTCACATGCGTTTATAGTTTCTTTTAAAAAGCAGCCGGACAGAATTGACTGGAAAAACGGTGGTGTATATACTATATACAGCTTTGGTCCTCACAAGTATTTACAGCCCACAATTCTTATTACCATGTCTACAAATGATGGGGGCTATTGCCTGGTCTAGCCCATGCCACGCCATGCCCCCAATGGTGAGTCTCCTGTTTGCTACTCACAAGAACTCTAGGCCTGTGCTATACTCGCAGGAACACTGCCTTGTAACACTAACTTACGTTTTGGGAAACTTATGTCTCAATGGGAACCCCAGAAGCTAATGATCAAGTCACAACCAGTTGCCGCTACCATCCACAGTCAAAGCCTGAGTAGTCATTTATGCTCCTGAGTCGAGAAAAACAATTGTGTGTGAGCTCCTTGCCCAAGGGAATTACACCTGTACTCGTCCAAGACTTGAAGTTGCGACCCAAAGTTACCGGATGTTTCCTATCTCCAAATGCAACCAACGATTGAATTATAGATGCCACACTTTCCACTTTCATACCTGTAGCTAACTGTGTGCTACTTGCACATGCAGTACAATACAAGAAAGCTAGTTACATATACATAAAACAAACTATAATCATAATGCCATAACTCTAACCAGTTATGCACATCCGTAGGTGCCTCGCGTTCGTGAGTAACACGTCCAACGGAGTTTCCAGTCCGTCTACTGAAACGCCGAGTCCTAGCTAGACAATACATATTTGTTGAAACTCTAAGTCTGGCTGTCATAGAAGTAAACATACAAACTTCCTAGTAGTTTAGATTACGTTTAAAGGCCTGGCATAGGTAGTCGTCGTTTTGCGATCGTCATCAAGACAATTGAGATGTACAGTCTAGATATGCACTCAGTTCCGTTGTAACAACAGTGATATGGTATTTACTGACATAGACATTGATATCGGCAAACATTGACTATCAACAGTGTTAGATGCAGCACAGTGTAGTAAAGGATTAGTTGTAGTATGGGACGTGTGAATAGTTGACTGTAGGTGGCATTCAGCTAATAAAGGTGTTTCTTGGTTGTCAAGTACACACAATCCTTAAAATACAGTGCTAGATGCCGCACAGTGTAGTAAAGGATTGATCATATTGTTTTGCCCAGCTAACGAGGCTTCTAATCCGAGTCACACAACAGAAATGGGCGTGGTCCTATATGGGTCTCCATCGAGCTTTTGGTGTGTGTGTGTGTGTGTGTGTGTGTGTGTGTGTGTGTGTGTGTGTGTGTGTGTGTGTGTGTGTGTGTGTGTGTACACAAATCTCAAATTTCTCCTCCCCATGACCATGTTTCATGATAGGACCTACCTTAAAAAATCGTTTCCTTGTCCGACTACAGATGAGTCTAAGAACGATTCGTGCAAGTAACAAAACGGCGAAGAAAATGCTTCATGAACTTCCGTCGCCCCATCCTTTTGTATTGTAGCTAGGGATTGTGTGTACTTGACAACCAAGAAACACCTTCAGGAGTTGAATGTCACCTACAGTCAACTATTCACACGTGCCATACTATACAGTATGATCAATCCTTTACTACAATGTGCTGCATCTAACACTGTATTTTAGGGATTGTGTGTAATTGACAATCAAGAAACACCTTTATTAGCTGAATGCTACCTACAGTCAACTATTCACACGTCCCATACTACAATCAATCCTTTACTACACTGTGCTGCATCTAACACTGTTGATAGTCAATGTTTGCTGATATCAATTTCTATGTCAGTAAATACCATACCACTGTCCTTACAACGAAACTGAGTGCATACCTACACTGTACATTTCAATTGTCTTGATCACGATCGCAAAACGATGACTACCTATACCAGGCCTATATACGTAATCTAAACTACTAGGAAGTTTGTATGTTTACTTTCATGACAGCTAGGGTTTCAACAAATAGTATTGTATAGCTAGGACTCAGCGTTTCAGTAGATGATCTGAAAACTCACTTGGAAGTGAATGCAAGGCACCTATAACTAGTAGTATGGGATGTGTGAATAGTTGACTGTAGGTGGCATTCAACTCCTGAAGGTGTTTCTTGGTTGGCAAGTACACACATCCCTAGCTACAATTCAAAAGGATGGGCCGACGAAGTTCATGAAGCTTTTTCATCACCCTTTGCTCACTTAAACAAATCATTCTTAGACTCATCAGTAGTCGGACACGGAAACGATTTTTTAAGGTATGTCTTATCGTGAAACGTGGTCGTGGAGAAGAAATTTGAGATTTGTGTACACACACACACACACACACACACACACACACACACACACACACACACACACACACACACACACACACACACACACACACACACACACACACCAAGAGCTCAATGGAGAACCATATAGGATCACGCCCCTTTCTGTTGTGCGACCCGGACTAGAAGCCTCGCTACGCTCGGCAATTAGCTAATTAGACAACAAATAAACAGGCACATTTTGACATGCTATTACCTACAAAATTTCCATCAAACACTGTACGTGGCTCACCTTCATCTTTTCCTTTCTCTTCCAGTCGAGCTTTCTCCAACAAACCTGACAAAGTTCGCATAGAATAAAACGGTAAAAAACCTACCGGTCGATTCAGTAAAATTAGGCAAACCCTGAACTAACCTTCATCTAGCAGATGTAATGCAGGACTGAATCCCAACACGTCACCGCAACGAAACGATCCATGACCACCACTTCGGCGATCACCACTTGTCTAAATCTGCAGTCCCGGATAATCCTTCTAAAACAGACTGTGGACCATGACGGTGCACACCCGGCTGCGATGAGTGAATCCGCTGCTCAGAATTTGGAGCGATGTTACGTGCTGACATATCTTCAGGATGCTATTGCTCAATTACTTGAACATCGAGGGCACAATTCAAAAGTCTATCCCATGATCATGGGGATCCTAGCTTATATGGGTACGTAGATCTGTGATAAATTCTGTTTAAAAATTTACCATATTGTAGTAGAAAGAAACTATAGCGTTAGTTATAACAAGATTTGGTGTGAAGAAGCTAAGAAAACAGTCATCATTACTAGTGTCTAGATCCAAGTTAAATTGTGAGAGTTATTTATATATATATATTTTACCGATCTAGAAGACAGACAGACAGATGGTCATGCAAACTGACAGACAAGGCAACCTCAAGAGAATCATGAAGTTAATTAATTAAATACATGACTGTGATTATGCTCAAGTCTTTTGATGTGTTTGTACAGGTTCTTAGCAGATTACTTTGTTGGTGTTCGGCACAGAACTCAGTCGTTGTCTAGTGAATTTCCTTTGTTAAGGCTGCACTTCAAAATCGTTTCTCTCTCGTAAAACTACTTGTCGCTGTTTCAAACCTATTTGTCATCGGGGAGACCTTCTCAACATCAGGGAATACCATTCTCTTGTCACTCTCATATGTCCTGATTTTCCTCTCAAAACTATTCAGGAAACGGCTCGAATCATACTAAGTGATGATTTGATGGATTGCTTGGTGGCTTTTCGCGACTCTATGTATGCCGTTCAAGTGCAACTGTGTATGAAGAGTTTCTCAAGCGCTGCCCTGAGGTATACTCAAGTGTCTTGGCTGCATGCTGCTATTAGAGCCAACTGAAAATCAACAGCATTACAAGTGGTGGTGTTAGCTTGGTGGTGAAGTCAGAGGAAGTCAATGAACACTTGGGTGCATTGCCTTCTAGCGAGAAACTATTCACATGCCCTCTGTCTCCATCTAGTTTAGAACAATCGCATACTTATAACATTGACTTTTGCAGAAACTGGCGTGGTTGACAATGCAGCAGCAATTATAAGTACATGATTCAGTCAAGATCATTCACTCAGTGATGAAGGAATTTGAATCACTTGTAAAGAGTGTTGAAGTCAGTGGACTATTGACTGCACTGGTGGATGTAGAGCAGTTATTCAAAATTGCTTCTTCTGTCTTCAATTTTTTGTTTACATGCAGTTATAGCTGCATGCCTCTGGGAGTAATTACAAAATAGGTTACAGTTGTTAATTACTTTGGAAGTGCAATTATAGCCACAACGGCTTTTAAAATTGGCAGATGCTGGATTTGAAATATCTTGAGAACAATTTACTTTGAACTAACTTTGGCATTAGCGTTTCCCAAGTTGTGAAGCCTGCATAGTTTGGCTGCTCAATGCGTAGGCAAACCACACAGACTCCCACCAATCCAGCCACCTTGTCTCATTAGGGTTGAATTCCCAAAGCAATACATCTCATTAGCAAACAGCAAAGTTTGCAACGAATTGTTTAGGAGTTTCGTGAAGTCAAATTCAGAGAGTTCCCAAAATTTCGTAATATTAAAATGTCAAATTTGTGCTAGAATATACATGGTAGAAGAAGATATACAGTGAAAATCAGCTTATATTTTGTAGAAAATATGGCTGCAATAGCTACCAGATTATTGCTTAGAGTTCAATGGCATTGAGTTCAACAGAATTGATCCCATTATTATTTTGGGAAGAAAAATCATTACAACTTGTTAAGCCAATAGTGTTATGAAGGACAAAATCTCAATAAAATTGAGAGAAACAATCATGAGCATGGAGAAACAATTATGAGGATGGATAGACAAGCTTCACCAAGTCAATACCAAAAACTTAATTTTACTGCACGAGCTCTTTGTTCAATGTCACGCATTGTTTGAATGACTGACGGCTGCTTGGCTTCAGTACCAAATTCTTTCATCGACATGTCCAGTGCTGTTCGACATTGGCTGAAGAAATCATCATTGTTTTCATCTTTTATCACCTCTATTTTGTCCTTCGAAAAAGGGAAGGGGCTAGCACTGAAACAAATTCTTGCCAATGAGCACATAGTTTTTTAGCTACAGCCGTCATCTCTTTGTCTCCGCACTTGCTGTTTGCTTTTGAGATCAGCATCTCTTGCTGTGTTGTTTCTGATAGATCAGGAAACCAAATTAGAGAATACACAAAGATTATCATTCAATACATGCAGCAGTTGTCATAAGCAAGTAAATTAACCGAATTAATTATGAGTTGGTAGAGCATTTCCAGTTACTAGATGCCATATCTTGATATCAGTATTATAGAAGTTCACTTGTGATCTCATTCTCACCTTAACTCAACCATGAGAATGTATTACAAAAACCAGCAAAACTCTCAATTGAAGACAGCAAAATATCACCACATTTGCCAAACCCAATTCTATGATTTGGTACATCAACTATCAAGTTTACTACAATTTTTACCGAAGCATCAATCAAGAACAGATACTATGTCGCCTTCTGTCTAACAAACTCTTTGATAAAAGCTGTGAAACCAACTACAAACTATTATATCTATTACCTTGACTATAAGAGATATTAGTTTGTAGTTGGCTTCACAATTCAATACAATATCAAACAGGGTCACGCTTACCTGATTTGCCTGAGTCACTAAACCAAATAGCCAAGGAAGGAAACTGTTTTTCTTGGTACACGCTCATTCTTGTAGTTTGTCAAAAGTTTTTGATGTGGATATTCATCGATGCACACCAGACAATCGTCATCTATTGAATCAGCATCTTCAGATTCACTTACAAGAGGCTTAACGCACAGTGAACTTGAAGCCATCCAGTCCTCTTTTCTTGACCTCATTTAGCTGAGGAATAAGAAACTGACGAGTAACGCTGCATTGTTGTTTCAGTTCATTCATAGAAATTTTGTCATCTGGAAAGTGTACACTAACAATGATGTACCGAAGTCCATGGTAAACCAGCTCAAGATCAAGCTCGAGATCATCATTTACATGAAAGACAGCATACCGTCTTTTTAGCTCAGGACAATTGGCATATTCACTGGCACAACGAGACACCAAGCGAAAGTAGATCGGCTCAGGAGTGACATCAAACCCCTCAGGACGAAAGATGAGAGATGGAGGAAGTTGAGTTTAACTTCTTATCAGATCTCTGTTCCAACAGGCAAGGAACAAAGAATGACTGTCCAACCTTCGCGACAGCCCGTTGACATCTCAGGTGACGTGATTATAGGACAAATGATGTCGAATAGATGCAGCACTTGAAGGATGGACTCAAACTGGCTTTCTTGACAACTTTCTTGAGTGACAGATAGCGAGCCAATGACCATGACATTATTCCTTCTTTCTTTAATTTCATCAGGTCAGTCCAGAGATGTGGTGGTGTGTTGCTCTTAGAAAGAATATTAACAAAGACAGTGAGGACATAACTAGACAGATACTGCAGTGCCAATCAATATTCTCTTGGTGTCGTCGTGATGTCACAGAATTTTCGAGCCAACTCATAGGCTTCTTCAATGTCGAGTAGTTTGCCTTCATTGTCATCCAGTTGAGACACCGCGTTCCCAACAATTTATCGAGAACTGCCCACGGCAAAGGAATAGCATCTCGTTCACTCCACAGTGACCACACCATTGCTACAAATATCTCCTTAACCTTCTTCATCACCGAATCCGGTTTACTAGTGCCTGATCGTGTGTTGTCAACACGAAAAGTTAGTTTGTTTGGGTTCCTTTCTGCCAATACCATGTGATCACCAAACTTGTTCTTCTGCACGATGTCTTGCAGTATTTCTTCCTATTCGTCTAAGAATTTCGGATCCATGTGCTTTGTTTTGTCTCGTCTTGTCGACATTGCAAATGTAACTGGTGCTTGCTAAACGTAGCCCTGACCAAAAAAAGTACCACAACCTATTTGTGGATGTGCCATCTTGATGGCATTCAAGTGGTAGGGCAACAGCTCGCGTCTTGTCCTAGAACCATGGCGTTCCATAACCCATTGTTCGCTTCCTTGTTCTGCTCGAAACAAACATTGAGGTATGGGGTCTGCAAGACTGTTTGTTCCATCCATCACTATCATATAAGCGGTCGCGCAGTGTGCTGACTGCTGTCTGCCATCAATGCTACGTGTGTCATCAAAAACTGCTCTTGACCGCCTCGATCACAATCATCTCTTTACTTTGTTTGTCTGATGTCTCAATTTGTTGTTGGCTTTTTCAATAGATGCAAGATAGCCTCTGACAAAAATTGATCAATGATCTCTTCTTTCTTTCTTGGTTTTAGTTCCTTCCAGTTTGTGTTTGGACCGCCTCCCGTTCTCTCATCAATTTCATGTGCGCTCCTCTTGTACTTGCTCTATTCTCTACAAATGGCTGATCTAGAAAAGCATCTCCCAATGACGTCTTCCTGCGTCTTCTTCGCCAAACATGTCAACGTTTCCTCGCAATATTGACAACTTCCCCTTCTTCACAGCAACTTCATAATCAGCCCTAGCAGTTGGACCAAGACGATCAACAACGTTTGTATAGTATACAACTGAATAAGGCAGTCATAAGAACACTGATCTACAATGATGACTGATTAACAGCAAGTTAAACAAATTGTTATACGTCTGCCAGAACGGCGGTCATTGTGTGACATGCATTACCAAAATTGGAAATAGGGGAGGGGTAGTAGCTACTCTGAATGACTGGCTATGAATTGACTGAACGCCGCGCGCGGTTACCGACTGTGTAGATAGTCTAACTACATGCAGTCAATAGACATTCAGCTGTCCTCGGTGCTGTTACATGAACACCATCTACATTTGCGTCTTTCTGTATGCCCTCCACAGATGTCAGGGACGTAAGTCTTTTGTCAACGCAATCTGCAACACACATACTTGGGAACAAGAAGACCGTTGCCTACTTCACATAGGCAAATCCTTATCTTCAACAGAAAAGAGCTCAAGATGGTAAGAGAGACGTACATGGGCTAGAAAGCAAAACCGAAAACGGTATGCAAGGCATAAATTAATTAAAGCTGTTATACAAAAAACGATATGGCTTTACGCTGAATCCAAGAAAATTGTGAATAGCCGTTATTTTTTCAGTGTTGAGCTTTTTGCGAAAGCTAATAAAGTGCTCTTTGTCAACAAATTCCTTCAATTTCTTTTGGGGGCCTGGTTCCCACAATGAAGTTAGATTAATTAACGTCATACAAGTCTTGGTCAATATCATTTCGATACAGTACGATGAATCCTGCGATACGCACTCAAAATGAGACAAAACTTTTACAACATCTTGTGAGTGATATCTACATGAAGACCAGACACTGGGCACTTACCTCGCAACGGCCGTCTGTTTCCATGCACATGTGTCCAACATGCTAGAAAGCTGCGGCTTTCACGTAGCATTAAAGAAAAGCACTTGATTTGACTCTTAGTAAAATCCAGCTCTAGCAGATCCTTGCTGTAAATGTCAAGTAACGTCACCGTATGAATGTTTGAAACAACACTCATCAAAGTTCTCCCGAACTCCGGCAGTACATCAACGTTTGGACTTATCAGTATGATTCGTTGTTCTTTCGATTCTGAACCCATTACTAGAGAGTTCTTAGCTTCAGCTAGTTTGCTATGCAAGCGGGTTGTTCCGTTGTATCACGTGCTAATTGTTACTGTATTGTGTTGGCCACTCCTATGAGAGGGACCACAGTTAAGTGTATGGTTTAGCCTGCATTTGTGGGTTTAGCCTGCATTTGTGGGTTTAGCCTGCATTTGTGTGTGAACACAGTAACTGTTGTTTTGCAAGGGTAGACGGTCTGTCGGTGTCTATCACCAAGAACCCAATAGTAGGGTAGGTGTACACTCCCCGGTAATTTGAGTTACAATCGCTGTTTTCTCTGGTAGCCTGCACGAAGAGACAGTGAAACATGTCCGATATACGCACCAATGTCTAGGCTTCGTAACGGTACCTGTACGACTACAATCGCACAACGTCAGCTAGCGCACTAGCAAAATATACGGGATAACATCTGTAAACAGCTTGGACGCGGGGTGTATCCTAATTGTGGACATTGTTTTCTCCGTTACAGAAAGCGACTGAGCCTGAGTAACAGCTGGAATAGATACCTGAATGGTTGCCTCACAAGCTGGTATTTTGGGCCGCAATCAAATCCATGTTCTGTGGTGTATCACCTCTGTGTAAAATGGCGTCGTGCCTGTCAAATTTTGCAGAAACCAAATGTTCTGTTTACGACGCAATGCAGGAGACGATCGATCATGTTTAGATAAACGTCTCAACTGTAAACTGTGGTTCTAGCATCTTTTGCGTTGCTGGTGGAGCTGATTATTGATATCAGACCAGGTAGTTTTGACCTTCCACCTATCTTAGGTGAGTTTGCAGGTTTTCATTTTGTGTCTTATTGTTGCCAGATCTAGTAGCAGTGAAGACAGTCAAATTCTGACTGGATTATTAGTGTCGCTGATATTGACATTCCAACTTCTTTGTTCGTTCTCATTTCATACCCTATTGTGGCCAGATGTAGTAGCAGTGAAAACAGCTAGATTGTCAGTGGATTACTGATGTCTAGATCTAGTATGAGTGAAAATATTCAGGTGTTTACTGGACTGGAATTACACGTTCGCTCCATGCACATAGTGCGCTTCTTTAGCACGTTACAAGTCAACGTAACTATAGGCTCAAAACTTTACTAAGGTACTCGATAATTGCTTAACTAACGTCAGGGCACTTTCATGATCCAATAAAAGAACGATTCGTGTACCTCGAATTTGTGGACGTGATGAGAGGAACGTTGTACGTGCTAACAGTTTCGCAGGGGAATCGTTGTGATAGACCACAGAACATGGTTTTGATTGCGGCCCAAAATACCAGCTTGTGCGGCAACCATTCAGGTATCTAGTCCAGCTGTTACTCGGACCCAGTCGCTTTCTGTGGCGGAGAAAAACATGTCCACAATTAGGATACACCCCCGTTTGAGCTGTTCACAGACGTTATCCCGTATACTTTGCTAGTGCGCTAGCAGACGTTGTGTGATTGTAGTCGTACAGGTATTGTTCCAAAGCTTAGACATTGGTGCGTACATTGAACATGTTTTCCTCTCTCTCCGTTGCAGGTTACCAGAGAAAGAGTGTTTGTAACTCAAATTACGGGGGAGTGTCCACAATTAGGAACACCTACCCTACATGGTGTCATGCAGGAGTGGAGCAACTCTAGAGAACTACCGGCGATGGCTACGTTCCAGGTTGCACCTCCAGAGAAGTTCGACTTCACGTCCCCTGAGCAATGGCCAGGATCGAGTCGCAGATTTGAGAGATTCCAAACCGCTTCAGGTCTCGCGGAGAAAGACGCAATGCAGGTCAGTACACTCATGTACTCCATTGGCTCTCAAGCAAAAGATGTTCTAGCGTGTTTCACCCTCACCGAGGAGCAGAGAACGAAATGTATATGCAGACGTCAAGGCAGGGCTAGATGGCTACTTCGTAAAGAAACGAAACGTGATCTATGAAAGAGCGAAATTCAACCAACGACGTCAGACGACGGATGAACCGGTCGAGACATTCATCACAGCATTGTACAGCTTGGCGGAGCATTGTGAGTTTGGGACCCTCCGCGAGGAGCTAAATTCGCGACCGCCTGGTGGTAGGGTTGCGGGATGCCAAATTATTGGGAGCGTTGCAGATGGACTCAGATTTGACTCTTTCGATGGCAATAACAAGATCTCGTCAGAGCGAAGCTGTGTAGCTGGCACCAGACTGTTGTTCGAAATGAACTACCCTTGAACCTCAGAAGCCAACAGAAATGGAAGCAGCTCAGATACGCCGCGCGAAGCGATCGCCAACAGGGCAACGAGATAGCAAGCCGGCGCATTTTCAAGCTAGTCGAGTGAGTAAAAACCAAACGAGCACACCAGGAAGTACATGCCAGAGGAGCGGCGCAGAACCTGCACACGGTAGAGAGCGGTGTCCTGCGAAATGCAACAACTGCGGGAAGTTGGGACACTAAGCGCGTGTCTGCAAGACAAGGTCTCCACGGTATTTGAAGACCAAGGCTCCGGAGAGTTGGTGATCTTTTCTCACTGAATAATGAAAGCATGTGTAAACAATGTAAAGCATGGATGGTTCAGGCTACGATAAATGACGGTCCAGCCATATTTAAAATAGACACTGGGGCGGACGTTACCGTGATCGCAGAGTCTATGTTTCGTAACATTACAACAAAGCTACAACCAACAGGAGCCAGACTAGAGGGCCCGGAGATAATGTGCTAGATGTTCGTGGTAAGTTTACCGCAAGATTATAATACTGCTAGAGGTCATCACAGCAGGAGGTTTATGTGGTGCGTGGGCGTTATTGGGGCGGCCTGCAATCGAGAGCCTTCAATTGCTAAAGAGAATCGATTCAGCAGCGAGACAGCCATCAGGGTCAGTCCAAGACGAGTTTCCTCAACTGTTCCAAGGTCTGGGAAAACTAGGAGAGGTTATCAAGCTGAAAAAGAATACAACACCTTTCGCTGCGTCCACTCCCCGCTGTGTCCGCTCTCCGCTGTGTCCGCTCCCCACTCTCCGCTGTGTCCACTCCCCACTCCCCGCTGTGTCCACTTCCCGTTGTGTGCCGCTGCCATGAAGTAAGTGGAGATGGAGCTTCAAAGAATGCTGAAGGAGGGAGTGATTTCTCAAGTTCAGACGCCAACTGATTGGCGTTTGTGCATAGCTGTAGTGCCAAAATCAGGAGGAAGAGTTCAAATACGCGTAGATTTGTCAAGACTAAATGAGAGTGTATGCAGAGAGCGTTTGATGTTACCTTCTGTAGACTACACTTTGGATCAATTAGCTGGATCTAAGGTGTTTACCAAATTGGACGCGAATAGTGGATTCTGGCAAATGCCATTGTCCAACAATTAGGCTCTACTCACCACTTTCATAACACCATTTGGAAGATTCTGCTTCAACAGACTCCCTCCCATTTGGAATTTCATCAGCTCCTGAATTTTTTCAACGTCTAATGTCTAACCTTCTGACTGGAATGGAAGGAACTGTATGTCTTATGGATGATATCTTGATCTATGGAAGTTCACAAGAAGAAACATGATGCTCGACTCCACAATGTTTTGGAGAAACTGAGGACGTCAGGAGTTACACTTAATCAAGAGAAGTGTGTGTTTTCTGTTCCACAGATAAAGTTCTTGGGACAAGTCATTGATCAGAATGGGATCAGGAGCGACCTTGACAAAGTGAAAGCTGTGTTACAATTGAAAGAAACAACCAACACAGCTGAAGTGAGATGTCTCCTTGGTATGGTGAACCATTTGGGCAAGTTCATTCCAAACTTGGCAGAGAAACGGAACCGCTGCGGAAACTTCTAAGCAAACAAAATGCTTGGATCTGGGATTACCCGCAAGCAGCAGCATTTCAGAAGATCAAAGAGGATCTCATAAAATCACCAGTTTTGGCTTTGTATACACCCACTGGAGAGACACATCATCTTTTGGGTTAGGTGCAGTCATACAGCAGAGACAGGACACAGGAGACTTCAAACCGATAGCCATATGCATCAAGGTCCATGACTCCCACTGAGCAAAAATACGCACAAATAGAGAGAGAAGTCTTGGCTTTCACGTGGGCATGTGAGCGTTTCAGTGATTATCTTTACAGTATGAGATTTCAGGTGGAGACAGACCACACAAGCCTCTAGTTTCTTTACTTAGTTCAAGCAAAAGGCTGGATGAGCTACCAATATATATTCAGAGATTCATGCTTCGACTGATGTGATACAACTTCTCAATAAGTCATGTCTCAGGAAAGAAATTTTTCACGACAGATACATTGTCCAGAAGTCCAGTGCAGATTACTACGGAATCATCCCATGAGTTGGAAAAAGCAGCTGAATCCTATGTCGAACTGATCATCAACCATCTTCCTGTGACGGAAAAACAACTGAAAGACGTACAGGACAGACAGAATGCAGACAACACGTGCAATCAATTGAAACGATATTGCTTACAGGGATGACCAGCTAAACACCTGTTGAAGGGGCCAATCAAGGATTATTATCCTGTCTTTTCAGAATTGTCAGTCCAATATGGATTACTTCTAAGAGGCAATCCGATAATTATTCCAGAATCATTATGAGATAAGGTTATAAAGAGACTCCACACAGGTCACATGGGTATCACAAATACTTTGGATCGCACAAAAGCAGCAGTGTGGTAGCCAGGAATGGGTTCTCAATTGAAAGAGACAGTGGAGAATTACTGAGTTTGCAGCAAAGAACGCAGCAATAGAGCTGAACCTCTCATTCCTACACCATTGCCAAGTCGTCCCTGGCGACGTGTCGGAACTGATCTCTTCGAATGGAAGGGACATTCATATCTTCTCGTTGTAGACTATATCAATATGTCAAGGTATCCAGAAATAGTGAGACTATCAGATGCGACATCAAATGTTGTGATTGAACACATGAAATTTTTCTTTTCCCGACACGGAATTACCGAAGAAGTTCGATCAAATAATGGGCCTCAGTATTCTTCTGCCGCACTTGCAAAATTCGCAAGCGAATACGAATTTTTGCATATTAATAGCAGTCCGCTACACCCTCAGAGTAATGGAGAGGCTGAGCGGATGGTCAGAACCGTGAAGAGTCTTCTCAAGAAAGCAACAGATCCATATTTAGCATTATTGGCGTATCGAGCTATACCAGTAGCGAACGGATTTTCGCCATCTGAATTACTTTATGGGAAGACAAATTCGATCTGTTGTGCCGAAATTACCTCAAGTTTTACACCCAAGAGCACTTTCTTGGAAGGAGATTTTAAAAAATGAAGCAATCGGTAAAGAAGACAAAAAAAGAAGATTTAACAAGCGACATGTGACTAAAGTGTTGAAACCTTTAACTGAGGGCACTACTGTTTGGGAGACATATTGGCAACAACCGGGAAAAGTGTTACAAGATGAGTCAACACCAAGGTCATACGGGGTGCAAATTCCATCAACAACTGTTCCAAGAAACAGGCGACATCTAGTGAACATTCCACCATCACAACAGCAGGAGGAAATTCCAGTGAAGACACCCAACCCCAATTCGACTCAGGGCATTAGCAAACTGAAACATCTACATAAGAAAGTCGAGTCCCACAGAATTCACCAAAACTCAGGACAAGGAGTAGAAGACGAGTAGTCACTGTTAAACGTTTAGACTTATAGAACGTAATAAGTAGAGTTGCATGCTTTGAGAAGGGAGATGTTGGTAAGGCAGTTTATTGACTTCAGAAAGGTGGATGTATTAGAGGTTACTGTATTGTGTTGGCCACGTCTATAGTTAAGTGTGGTTTAGCCTAGGGCCTTTTGTGTGTGAACACGGTTGTGTGCAAGGGTAGACGGTCACTCGGTGTCTCTCACCAAGAACCCAATAGTACACTAATGACCTCAACTCCAACAATTATAATTATCGAGAAGCGTAGCCAGCTGCAAGCATGCATCTATTTAGGCTCCTCAAAATTTGCTGCTCCAAAGAAAATTAGGTGTAGGTTAGCTAAATATATACATGTTTGTCAAGAAGCAGTAACGTGCTAAACCCAGCTAGCCTATGTTACAAGCATACAAGTCAGCTAATTCATCGTGCGTTCAACCACCTTGAATCTAATTAGTGAAGAGCGTGAGAAATAAGAGAGCTGGACACACATTGATGGGCACGTGACATTGTCGACATGCGCTAACAATTCGATACTATTTAGAGCATATGCAAGGTAAGCTGTGTATACGAGAGTGTCGTGAAGAATTCAGTCAGTGCTAATTTAACAATTAAATTCAGTCGTTAAATTTAGTCAGACGTTGAAAAGACGACGCTGCCAAAACTATGTAGAATAGGGGCGTCGATCAGTTGGATATGTATATATAAACTTCTTTCAACACGTGTACCAGATATGTATACGCCCCGACCGTTTTCTTCAATGTATACACTGTTAAATTCGGTCAAACAGCACGCGTTACTAGATGTTACAACAAGACAGTTTCTTCGTTGAACTTCAATAGACCGACAGACATCCGCTCTCATTGTTTCTTAGAGGTATGTTATGATAAATAGCTTTACTGTATGCTTTCATTCGTCAACTAGCTACCTGATTTAGTCAACTACATGCATAATCTGCATTCTAGAGTGCGAAACAAAACATTGAAATTCTAAATTTAGAAAGCAAAGTCCTTGAGACTTTTATGCAAGACAAGCAATCATGCCCTTACCACGGTACAGTTAAAGCTGAATCAACTAGAAAATTAAAGACCAAATGATGACAAGACCTGGTTGCAATGTCGGGTTGCCAGCTTGTTGGTCATTTTCTCTGCATGGAGCTATCTATATAACTACTGCTCTTATAGAGATTAGCTAAATATAGTAAATTGAAATTGAATGATGTTAAGAATTGTCTGTAAATACTAATAGATGAATTAATTAGCGATAGTCTCTAAACAGCTGCACATTATGTCATAAAAAGTATGCAGTATAGAAAGTTGTCTTCAATGTGGCATGTTTGATTTAAATGGTCTATTTCTTTCATCAATTTTTTGATGTCACATCAACTGCAAACAACTAGTACCCCACTCCGACACTGGCACACGAGCTCGAGGTAGCCTCCCTCAGCCGCACGGCTTATGGCCCGGTCGAGATCGGTGGCACCCTTTCCCGGTATTGACGAATGATCTCGAGATGATCGTTCTCGGCTGCAGAGCACATAGCTTCTTGGATGTTGGTGGCACCGAGCTCCCTCGCCAAATCCACAATAACATTATAACCCCTTTGGCAGCTCTAGTCATCATCGCACTCTGATGGAGGACACGTCACGATTCAAACTCTTCCATTGGGCATTTCAAGCCCCCAGACTCCTAACCGTCGTTGAAAATGTATAGGAAGAGCGGCAAGACATTTACCACGATAACGTACCGCTTGAACAGCGCTAAGAATTCTCAAAGATATCATAGCTGTGCTATATACTATAGATTACACGTACCTAATACAACTTTAAACACGATGGAGCTTCCACGACTCAGGCGCCGAGTGGGGGTGCGCGCCCTCGACGACGGAAGATATTAAATAGACAAGATATATACATACTTTAGACTCAAAGACGGGAGACAGGGGGTGGACCAATCAAATAGATGGGGAAAAGCTGGACCACTCGTGCAAGCAGTATTAGCTTCTTAGAATCCTTACAGGCGTAGAACGTGCAAAAGGATTGGATTCCTAGAAGCCTTACAGAGGTGGTCCAGAACCGGTAGTCTCTATACTACTATCATCCATAAAATACCAACATGATAAAGAAATCAGAAAGACATTTGAAATTGCCAGGAGCTTATCTGCTAGCCACCAATAACGCTAAATTTGGATTGCCTATTACACAAGGTAGATTTGGTCTTCCGATCCTTCCAATTTATGGAAAAAATCCATATAACTGCTAAAAACGCGAATAAACTGTTGCTATTATTAAAACGTTTTTGAAAAACACCAAACCATCCTCAGTCTCGACTACGTACGAGCTATAAAGAAAGACGAAAAGTTTCAAAATGTTTGAAATCCATGCCTTGGCAAAGACAATAAAAAGCAATGATTCATCAGCGGTATTGGTATAATAACAGGAACGGTTGTTCCATGTCTACGCAAAACTTACTATTTCCAGAGCTCAACTTTGCGCTGCAACGTTTATGCGACTTGTAGTGTCTTTCATGAGCTCAGCAGCATTCAGATATACAGACTTGGACAAAATTATAGGGACAACCCGCTGTGGGTATGTAGTAACACAATAATTAGGTCACAATTTACCAACTATCAATATTGTTAAGAACTTAATAGTTACCGCGTTGATTGTTAGGTTTCTTGAGAATACTGTAGACCCTAAATTGTTTTCTTTACGTTTCGCATTGCGGAAAACGAGACCTAAAAGTGTATGACGTCATGACTGCGTAAGCGTCGTAAGCTAGACTCTCTCTGATTTTGTTTTTAGGAGCTTTTAAAAAAGCCGGTTTTAATAACGCGAAGGAAAATTGAAGCCCTTCACCCGTTCCTCAGTACCGAGTGTTCCCGCCTCGCGCCCTCCTGATTGCGTCCAGACATCGCGGAACACTTTCTGCCAAGTTCCGGACACGCGCGGCTGGAATCTGCTGCCACGCCTCTTGTAGAGCATTCCAGAGCTCAGCTGCAGTTCTCGGTTCGCGACGGTTGGCAGCAGTTTTGAGTTCATGCCACAAGTTCTCGATTGGATTCGCATCAGGCGATTTTGGCGGCCAGTCCAACAGTGTGACGTCATGCTGGCGTAGCCATTGTCTTGTTGACCGAGACGTGTGGATTGGCGCGTTGTCCTGCTGGAAGACAAAGTCGTCTCCTATCAGTGCCGCTGCGTCTGTAAGCATGTGCTCCTCCAGAACCTGTTGGTACGCCGTGCTGTCCAAACGACCTTCCAGTTTCACCAGAGACCCCAAAGTGAAACCATGCCAACACATCGATGCCCACACCATCACACTAGCCGCGTGCTGGACCGTACGATCACAACATTCAGGGAGAAATTCCTCACCTTCGCGACGCCAAACGTAAAGAGCACCATCGTTTCCTATGCTGACTTTTGACTCATCTGTAAAAAGAACAGATTTCCAGTCATCCAAAGTCCATTGTGTGTGAGTGGTTGCCCATCCCAGTCGCAAACGCCGATGGTTTTCTGTTAGCAGTGGGTGTTTTCTAGGCCTCCGAGCGTTCACTCCTGTCTCACTGAGACGGCGACGGACTGTTCTACGTGACACCTGCTTGCCGGTTTCATCAGCCAGCTGATACGAGAGCAGTCGTGATGGTGCTCTGCGGTTCTGCAGTGCCATTCTCTTCAGTCAGTGATCTTCCCGAATTGTCGTTGCCTTCCCACGTTCAGGTCGTTTTTCATAATCGCTGCTGCCATGGGAAAGCCGTTGCAGGCACTGATGAACCGAATTCCTGGAGCGGCGGACAAAAGCTGCGATCTGACGCACAGAATGGCCAACTGAGTGAAGGGCTTCAATTTTCCCTCGCGTTTTTGGACTCGACTGTTTGCCTCGAGGCATCGCTGCAACTCGTGAAATATTGCACGGAACAAGACTCTGCAACTGCGTGCAGCTGAACGTTCAGGCTAACTTATCGCCTAAGTTTGGCGGTCTCAAGGGCATCGGTTTTAGTGCAGCTGACATTTTGGCGGTAGCAGTTTGAGATTTTGCTACGTAAAACGTGGACCGGAAGTGGCGTGTCAATGTTCTTTTGTTGCTATAACTTTTTTAGTTTTTGTCTTAGCAGAATTTCTTTGTAATTAATTAGTGTCGCATGATTTTTGAATAGGTTGAAGTTTGTTTATTGATTAAAATGGCAAAACAATTCAAATTGTGATGACATGCGCGAAATCAATGCGCAAAAACAGATGATTCGACTTTTTTCATAATGTTGATAAGAGGACCCACAAAATTGCTTTCACTCTCTACTACAGAGCATTCTTAGATTGTATGCCAAGAATGAGCATCCAAGAGCGATGAACGTGTACAAAGACAAGAAAAGGAGGAATGGCCGTCTTCCTTCTTCAAAGCAAACTAGATGCGCAGTAGGTAGTAAGTAAGCTGCAGTCTTGAACTCAAGCTATGTTACATACTAACAATGGCGCAATCCATGAAAAAAGAAATTCGAAAAACATTTGGTTTTGCTAGAGAAAAATTCAGTGACAAAGTTAGACTACACACACAAATGCCAGGTGTCCCTATAATTTTGTCCAAGTCTGTATGCGTCAAACCATGCAACAAGAAAGCAGATGACAAACTTAAGAAGTACATTAGCTATCAGCTTGTAAGGTTGGAGATGGTCCAATTAGAAGCCAAGATCACTTCATGGACAGCATCGGACATTCTAGCAGGTCTCTAGACTATCATGCAAACAGAACTGACCGACCAGTTTGAAGGCAAACAACAAGCAGACGTAGCGGTGTATAAGTATTGTGATGTTAGATAATTACTTTTACACATCAGTGAAACATCTATGTATAATCGTTGGTAACAAACTATTTCGTGCAGCAGTAAATCCAAATTATGCAGCGTCAGTGAGAGAAAAAATCAAAATACCAAATATCTTGAAAAAGTTTATGAAACAGGCCATACTTTTAGACCTATAGTGATCAAACTGTTTAGAAGACGGGGCAAAATACAAAAGGAACACTAATTCAAAGAAGTATCAATTCCAGTACCACCAGTTCTCAAAACTATATCTGCTCACTTTAAGAAGAAATGTCTATCTGTTTGCGTAAAGAGAACGCAAAGGTACTAGAAAGAAAAATATAGATACTGTGCAATGAGAAGTAGTAAAGACAGCGAAAACTACCCGACGTGTGCAAGAATTCTTAGCTTTGAATGACTATGTTTTACACAAAGGGCACTTTGCTCTGGACACTCTAAGTATAGAAAATGTTTTGTTGTAATGTAGTATTGATTTTAAATAAATGAAGGAATAACTAAAATACTGTCATTGAATGACTATCCTAAGATAAAAAGCAGTTCTCCTTGAACACTCCTATATTACTAAGAACATTCAATTGATTATATTGCGTTGATATTATTTATTATACACTCCGTATTTGCGCCAGGCAATTTATCTTTCTATTCACAATATTCTGATGCTTTTGGTAGCTGTCTATAATGAATATCAATTTTGCATATATGAGCAAAGTTTTCTTCGTGATTCCTACAAAAGTGACAAAACAAAATCAAAGAAAACCGAGATAAAAACATAAAGGAGTACAAACGGAGATGTAGTTCGACTTTAATTAAATTTTGTGGAAAGGCGATTTTTTACAGTAGACAACTACTTGATTGAAGAATGGAATAATGACATAAGAATGGAAAAAATCTACAAAAAAAAAGAAAAGCAATGGGCTTAAATCATATTCTTCGACCATGCAACAAAACTGAACATTTGGACCAACCAGAAGATTAAAGACTGCCGAAAAAAGTATTGAGAGTAACAATTGGACCAACTACTAATAGTTAGTATAAGCAGCAGTTTGTCTGATTAGACAATTTTTGGGAGTGTACACATAATAGTAAATACATTTGCTGCAACAACTGTGAGAATTACTGTTGTTGGTCATTGTCATATAATTTATATTAATATTGTTGATCATATGAAACCCTCCACAAAATACATGTGATTCAAAGCTACCAGTGGGTAGAATTATTAGGTCATACTAAGGTGTATCAGATATTTGACGACGACTATAAGTTTTATGAACTTGCAGCTACATCTGCATTGTTTCATGGAAGCTACGGTTGAAAAACGTAATTAATATTTAAATGTTACGCATTGAAATGGTTTCTTATCATCACGTGTCTTCGTTGCCCCACGTACGACCTACTTTGGGGGAGCGACGGCATAAAGTTTCCATTTCTAATCAACTGCGCCAGCACTTCTTAGTTAGAAAACGGTCGTAGCTACCTATGAATTTTGTAGCAGAAAGCGATGAGCAACTAATCATAGTGACAGGCCCCAACAATGAGGCCTTGGCAGCCTTTCGGTCGACGTTGACAGATGTGGCTCCGGACACTAAAAACAGGATAAAAGTACTTCTAAACAATCAGCTGCTTACAGCAGACGTAGACTTTAGCAAACGTCACGTCAAGTGCTTTCTGGTGATGCCACGTGCAAGCCGCACCCTCGTCTACATCAAGGGTGATGACGCTAGCATGTCTACGGAACTCAAACACATCTGCCGCGATGAAAATAATCAATGGAGCATCGAACGAGGTAAGGGTGCAGACGTTACTCTGTATTCGCAAATCTATGCGTATGCATCATCAGCATAAATATTTCGCGCACGTCATACGCAAATCGTCTTTCTCACATTCTCACATTGAATTCGTGTCACAGTCTTAGTTGTATTGTATCGAAACAACGACATTGAAGACAGACAAGATTTGTACGATCACCTAGAGATCGACTCATTTTGGAAGGATGGACCCCAAAAAGAACTCGAGGAGTTCGCAAACGTGGACCATCTGATCAGCTTCAAGACAAAACTAAACAAAAGACAGAAAGATGTTCTTTGCCAGTTTTTACAAATAGAAGTATGTATTTTATTCTTGGTATAAATCTTGTAAGCATAACTACCATTTTTTTTTGTTTAGTCATCTTTTTGTCAACCACAATCTGAAAAACAACTACAGGAGTCTACTCTGGTAGGTGATTGATAATACTTTACACTAAGTTTCCCAAAAAGAACACTCTCACATACTTAGATAATTCTATTTGAGTGTCTGAAGACTCTGAACAAAACAGAGTTGCAGACTTTAGAGAATATAAACACAAAACATAATAAACCGGGAAACAATTGTTCGCAACTCTTCACCGACATTTAAGTATGCTTTGGACATAGTTATGCAAAACAATATTTCGCGATGACTATAATTGTGCTAACCACACGTTTCTTGTCTTAGTCATTATTTGAAAAAATGCTTACAGTAACAAGCACGTTCCAGCAGTTTTGCCAAAAGAATTTGAGCGCACTCTACTGCACCGGATAAAATTTGTAGCGTAATTTCTAAACTAGATGCCCGTTTTGCAAAAAAATCACCACTTTAATATAAATCTTGACACAGGAACAATTGTGCAACCTCCTAAATCTTGCAAGAACAGACAATTATGGAATTCATCATAACTAGAGCTGTAAGCAGTGTCGCCTCAATGTTGATTTATACTTAATTATTTAAAGTACTCCGCCAGCGTCACAGGCAAGAATTTTGCGCATTCTCAAAATTTTGATTAGTACATGATTGTCCGTATACTAATGTGCATGGTACTGCAGACGAATTTATTCACATCTTCAATGTACTGCTATAGTTACAGTACGACTCTCTGGCTGCAGTTTTTTCTTATCAAACTCGTCTACTTCACCGCGCCTGCGTACACAGTAAAATTTTAACAAACGTAATGTGTTGCATGCGTATATATGTCCAAGATAAGTGTATGATGGAGCGAATTTAGCTACGAGTGAATGGTCACAAGAGGGACGCATCCTCAGACACAAGCATTGCTGAAGTACAGTAAATGTATGTAAATGTGCAAATAACTTTACGAGAAGCATGACGTCTCTCAAAGAGACCAGAAACCAATTTCTATTTCTTCTCTAAAATGAAACAAAAGTTATGGACAAAATATCTAGAAAGTTATGTGTGTTTGAGCTGCATGGTTGTCTTCTGATTTAGACGGTAATTCTCACCAGTGCAGTCCAAATTTTGTGTGCGATGCAAATTAGAATACAAATACATGTATTCTCTATTTTGTATGTGTGTGTTTGTTTTCTAGTATACTGCAGATGAAGAACCAAAACATACAGAGATCAATAGCGGTAATGTCAATTTTTTTACAAAATGGGCCAATAAAATGTACGATGGTACAGCCAACCTGGTTACAAATTATTGGTTGACTGTATTCCTTTGCACAATAAAGTATAAGAACGAAAGCTTAGGTTAAATGTTTACAGATGTTCCTACTGTCAAAGTTGACTCTTCTGTATTACCTTTATCGGAAAAAAAGGATGCTAAGCTTATTACAGTAGCCGAAGCCAAACCACAAGAGATGAGTAAAACTGATGCTGCAGAAGAACAGAAGAGCAATTTACAGCCACAACTGGAGCAAATAAAAGAAGAAATTGACGCTTTAAAGCAACAGAGACAACTTCAACCTCAAATTGATGATATTACAGAGCATATTAGGGCTCTGTTTGAATCTTATGATGGAGCAAAGAATGACATTTCGTCTATATTTCAGCAACTACATGAAATAATAGCAGCTCTACAGCAGTCAATTCAGAGGCAACAGGAATCAGAAGTCACGCATCAGGAACCAAAAGTCAGGCGGCGGATGTTAGGGCAACAAGAACCAATAGTCAGGCAACCGGAACCGGTCAGGCAACCGGAACCGGTCAGGCAACAGGAATCAAATAAAACTATTTCAACCGCTGATCTTACAGATTCAAGTTCAGAGGATCAAAATGATAATGTACGTCGTTGCTGTTGCTGTGTATGCTCGTAACTATAAATTCGAACCTTTAGTTTTCAATTTCTATTGCTTTGATTATCAGTGTTGTCAATTGCAAGATGTCGCTTTGATCACCATGCAGTCTAGAGATCTAACTGTTGTTGAGTAAACTTGAAATTTTGTTTTATACTTTGTTTTCAGCATTCTTTTGCTTTAGGGTAGGTGCCACTTAGGTTCCAAAAGTTAAATTTCTGTATCTGTAAAGTCAAGTCTAATTTTGCCAACAAATTGAAGAGCTTATTGAGGTTAAAGTTGGGTCACAGAAAGTACTCAAAATTTACGCCAACAAGATGACATTAGGATCAGATTATTGTGACCCTATTACATAATCCAATAGTCAATATATTGAGTTACTTGAAGATAGTCTGGTCTTTCTATTTGCTAATTGACTTAGATAGTTGAAGTTAGTAAACTAAAGGAATGGCAGCTAATCAAATTGCTTTCTATTTAAATTTATTGTTTGAAGTTTAGCCACCTCTGAGACTAATTACAAATACGTTACATTTTTAACATTTCCAGAAACAGTAGTAGTCAAGGAGCAATTAATTACTGTAAGCGCCAAATGATAACCTTATTATGTTGCTCAATCAAGCTCTGCTGCATGATTAGGCAGATGAGACGGAAACGTGTGAGATAGCAAAACTAGAAGTTCCCAAAGTGATATAAATCTGGTAGTTTATCTTGTTAAAGACGTACTTTAATCTCTACACTAAAGAGGCAAAGCAAGCCTTGTAGTTTGAGAATGTTAGATGATTAGCAGTAGCTTGACTTCAGCCTTGGGCACTCATTCTGAGCGCATACCACTGCACTCTTGAGTAAACATCCGGTGTTGATAACAATGACGCAGACATGCTGTCAAAAATGCCAATTGCAGTTTAACTTGTAGATCCTAATGAAGGAATCTACTCTAGTGATTTAATTGGTGTGAGCAGCTGCCACTGACAGCAAAGGAAGTAGCTCGAAATACAATTAACCAAAGATCGCCTTCTGAGAAAGGTAGGTCTATGAGTTTAACCAATCAGTAGCTGGAAACCTCATGCCCACAATCCGGTATTACAACCCAATGCCAGAAGAGCGTTAAAGCTGTCAGGAGAGAATTAATGGCTTTCTCCTCTATGAAGCCAGGGTAATAATTCTCCCTAAACTCCTAAGCAAATAGTACATGAGGGGCATCTTGGAGTTAACAGAATGAAGGCATGCACTATAGCACGTAGTTTGTGTGGTAGCCTAGAATTTATACTGATATTGAGGATCTTGTCAAGTCATGTGCCCAATGCCAAAATTCTAGAAACAATTAAGCCAGGCCATAAAGTACACACCCATGAGTGTTTTCTGGAGAACCGTGGATACGAGTCTATGCAGATTTTGCGCAGTGTGGAGGAAAACAATACCTCCTAATGAGCAATTCATATTCTAAATGGCCGAAAATCCAAGAGCTGGGACCTCATAGCTCTACTCTCTAAACCATCAAAGCCATGAGATGGTCATGTAGTTACCATGGAATACCACAAAAATTAGTTACTGATAATGAGCCACAGTTCACCGGTAAAGAGTTTGCAGACTTCATTAGAGCAAATGGTATAAAACACCATGGCACACCGCTTTACCATCCCGCCTTAAATGGGCAGGTAGAGAGGCTAGTTCAAGAATTCATAAAGAGTATGAAGTCAACCCAGCAGGTATATACACAGCTAGCCACCAACTTTTGGCACATGTCCTTGCTACAATACAGAACAACTCCCACTATACCACCACGAGGAAGACACCAGGAGTGTTATTACTACAAGGAAAAGTGAGAACAAATCTGACTTTATTACGCGAAGATGGACCAAGAAGACCAATACAACAGAACCACAGGAAAGCGAGAAGTTTGGCTCCAGGTCAATCAGTTAGTGTTTTAAATTCTCGACACGATGGGGTTGAGAAGTGGCTACATGGAAAGGTGTTGCAGAGGTTGGAACAAGTGAGGTAAGTGGTGGATGTCAACAAACAAAGAAGGTACGTGCATATTCTCTGAAACAATCTATAATATGCCAGTCTGTCGCATGCTTTGGACAGATCCAATGCAGCAGAATACATTGCCTGATTTCCAATATAGAGATAGTAATGCACACAACCTTTAAGAACCAAGAAACAGTTGGAACAACCATGCAATCTTTAAAACTATATTGCTGGTCTCTGGATCCCATAACACCCTGGCACCTATCTAAAAGAATATAGTACAACACCTTGAAAACCTCTGGCAACATGGCAATACCACAATAGTTTCCATCACTTGTCATGTCCCACGTTTGTCTTTAACAATAGGCACAATGTGTAATTCAAGAAATTGGTTCGGTTAGAACGAGTGCCGAAGAAATGCAGTAAATGCCACACTCGAATCAATAGACAGATATGTTTCTCCATATCTAAGATGCTCTGGTTGTACACTGTCAGGGCCTTTACTTTTCCGCAATTTAAGAGATTTGATAGCTTTCTCTATCTCTCTGGGATGAACTGCAACACACCACCATGGATAACGCTCTGACCTCATCCTGGATTGTAAAGCCTCTTCAAACATTGATCAAGTTCCACGTTTTCCAATTGTTAATGATATGCCACTAAAATTGCGTGTCCACGGATCCAGTATCGATTCATCAGTAGTGCACTCTTCCACTCTAAGTGTGGTATTTGAATGAACATGATACCGACCATGATTCACTTTGCCCCAAAATCTGTCTGGCTATTCATATTCAAGTCAGCAAGAAGGTGCTGTATAGCATATCTCTAAAGTATTAACATTTTGAAAAAATGGGAAAATGTAGGGTTGCCGTACAAAAATAGTAGAAACAAGGCTATGTAAGTGTGTGCTGTGGCATCTTTCGTATACAGACTGACTGAGCAATAAATCATTTGCACTTTTTCTAATTAGTAAGGTATAAAACACGTATTATAGTGTCTCTCGGGGCCATATCCAGAGGGGTTTTAGGGGGTTTAAACCCCCTCTTTTCCAATAGGCGTGGTTGAATAATTTCATATAATTTCATTAGAAAAGAGAAAATTGGTAATGCTATAAATAACTGCTAACGGTGAACCCCTTCTTTCAAAAATTCCTGGATTCGGCGCTGGTCTCTAGTTAGAAAATGGTGCAATGTAGGGATGATGTATTGCTCAGTCAGTCTGTCTGTATACGAAAGATGCCACAGCAAACTCTTACATGGTGTTGCTTCTATTCTTTTTCGTATGGCAACCCTACATCTTTCTCATTTTCAAAATGTTTTTAATACTTGTTTGCATTCTTTTTCTGCATGAGCGAGATATGCGCAGAGGGTTTGGTATAGAGCATAGAAGTCAGCTTTGTAGCATAAACGGCTGATAGCAATACCAGCTCTTACAGGAACTGAACACAAACTCAACCCTACATACCAACGCTACCGCGTTGGTGATTATGGCGTCTATGTTCTGTCATTTCCACTCTTAATTAAATTGTTTCTGTGAGCTACATATCGCTTTATACAGATCATTACGAAGTTACCCGCATTGCGCCATCTCACATAATTAGATTTAGCCACCTTCTTAAGGTTCTTTAGCTCATCATTCCGAAATATTTTCTTGCCATTTTCTACCTTTACCTTGGGTATACAACGTTTAGCTGACTGAAGCATTGCAGCAACACTTCTGTAATAGTAGGTCTGTATTCCATCAGCATGACTGCATTTGGCAGGTTCATTACATACAGCTTCTTCAGCTGCAATTTCCAAGCCGTCAAGCACAAACTCCAAAAACATGGCATAGTTCTCGAGGTCTCTCATGGTAGCTTCTTTCGATCGTAACTGCTTTTTATAATAACTCATCGATTGCTGTGTGTGCAATTTGCCAATCTCAATATGGCCAATGGTCAGAGAAGTTAATTACTGCCATCCACACAAACTTCAAAGTCATGGCCGTATTTCTCTAATGTTGGTGAGATACAAATGTAGTCAATCCAGGATGTTTGACAAAAATCAGGGCTATTGCCATGAATTTACATGACCACCATTTGAACAGGCACTCAACCTCATGTGGCCTTCAGGCAATTGTCAGTCAGGAATGTGTCAAGTTTCTATAAAATCTACTTCACAGAGGTAAAATTAGCATTGAAAGTCCCTCAGAAGAATATCTTCATTGTCGTGAACAGCCTCAAGAAGACCATCAAGAAAAGCCAGCTCTGTGTCATAATTCTATACTGATTCAGAGTTCCCATAGTCAAAAGGTAAGTACAATGCAATAACCAGAATAGTACCACGATCACATTCAACTGTTACTGCTACAGACCGCTTTGATATAGACTGTACAGAAAAATTAGCTTGTTGATGTCTTTGATGCCACAATAATGCCACCCTTCAAGGGGTATACCCATTTTAATTTCATCCATCTTTAGATTAGGTGGAGCATGCGTAGGTTGAGTTGTGTTTTTGTGTGACTTCGAGCAACTGCATAACAATATAGAAGTGTTGTGCACACCTAAAAGTGTTTCTTTCGGTTCAGGGTTATTACTGTACAAGCAGTAACTTGGAAAAGTTGTGGTCATGTCATGCACCTGCAGCCTGCCAAGAACGGATGGGCTGGAGTAGACGCCAGCCCCCACTTTCTGAGGGCGTGGTTCCTTAAAATTATTATTGCTGTTTGAGAATTAAGCAGTCCTAAAACACGTTATTTTTGGCATGTTACGCGTTCTCTTACGACCTCACATGTTCTACTCTATCGATAAGCCCTCACTTTTGAGGCCCACGTGACACCCTTGCAATTACTTTCTATTGCCTATATCGTTTGGGACATACATCGCTACCTTGATCATAATTCGAGTTTTTGGTTCCTTTCACTCAGATCAGTAGAAACGAAGGTTAGTTTTCTTAGCCTGCAATCTATGTTGAAAGGGTCTAGTTTGCATATTCACCATGCTCATCTTTTGGCAAACCACCTACACTTCGAGCTGCCTAAGCTGCTGCATAATTCCATTACTAATACACATAAGTAGGTATGAGTATATATGTGCACACTACGGTATATTTGAAAAAAGAAAGCGGCTAGTTGGTGTAGCTTAGCTCATGAGCTACCATTCTAGTTGCATGACACAGTGTCCAGCTACTGCTAGATTCAATTTGTGAACATGCAGCATATTCAGCCTTATTAGGAAAGCGACGTAATTAGTGATTGGATATTAAATATCTATCGCTGGGTATTTCTGTTTACTTGAACCATTTCGTAGAAGCACAAAATATTTTAAATATTTTTATGTTTATGTTATGAAAAACCTTATTGTGAATATTCTTCGAGTCGATTGGCATCAAAACTGAATGTTTCGACGCTTTGACGTTTTCTGTAAGTTGGTCAATAACTAACTAAACCAGCGTTAGTCCGTTTCTTGGTGGTCTTGTGGGAGGATGCCTAAAACGAAATATGTGGGCGGAGAGTTTGAATTCATTTCGTTGCAATCGCTTTAGTATAGACAGGGTCCATGCAAGGTTGTGAACGCATAACTGCGCAAATCTAGTACATACTACATCATGGGAAACTCTTCGAGCAAACCCCAACAAGAAGAACAGAGACGTCAACCAGATACACACAGAAGACCACAGCAAAAAGAGCAATGCCAACGAGAAGAGAGGCGTCAACAAGAAAAGAGACCACGCCAGGAAGCGCAGATAAAACAACAAGAAGAACACACAAAACGACAAGAAGAACAGCAACGCCAACAAGAACAGAGACGTCAACAAGAAGAGACACGCCGCCAAGAAGAAGAAATGAAGCGCCAACAAGAAGAAAAAGAAGAAGAAGAAAAACGACTACTAGACGAGACGTCGTCGACTAGAAGAACAAACAGAAATAGACGCAGCAGAAGAACGTGAATTAGAAAAGAGACGCCGGCTCAGACAACAGAGAAAAGAAGAAGAAGAAGAAGCAGCAAAAGAACGCGAACAAGAAGACAGACCACGACAAGAAGAGAGACACCAGCAAGAAAAACAGAGAAGACAACAAGAAAAAAAAAGAAGAAGAAGAGCAACGTCAACGAGAAGAGAAACGCCAGCAAGAAGAACAAGAAGTAGACAAATTGAGAAACGTTGTGATTAAGCTATTTTCAGGCCAGCAGTTGCTACTAATTGGACATTCTGGCGTTGGGAAATCGTCTTTTATTAACACTGTAAACTACGTCTTCAATCTGGTTTAGCCAAGGTTTCCTTACCACAAAGTGGCGGAGATAAGCACACTAGAATCCCACCACAGAACACTTATCTACCGCACGTACGGCCCTCCAAATGTGACGTATACAGCATTGCAAGAGAGTGAATTTTCAGCAAAACAAAAGTTTGCCCCTACATTCTTTGACGTCGCTGGAGTCACTGATAAGATTGTAAATGACTTCGATCTTAAACAGTTTCTGATCTATCTCATAAACGGCCAAGTAAAAGAATATACTCACATGGTAAAGATCTACAGGAAAGCACAAGACGTAGAACAAATGAGGAAACAAAGAAAAGTAAATAGCCAAAGAGCGTGGTCATTAATATGCGTAGTTTCTGTTGCTGACGCGTTTCCGGTGAAGCTCCTTCTTCACGTTTGCGAGGCTCTGAAAGAATTACAGGAACACCCGAGAGACGGTAAGAGTCATGTGTTACATATTATTTACGTAAGATCAGCTATCACTATTTAATTTAAGAGACCTACAATATTGGAGTTTTGCCAAACCCATACCAATCTTATTTATGCAGTCCAAACAATGTTAATCAACGTTGTTGCTATATCTACTTACCTTAGAATATAGTTGTCCCAGATTTGGTAATTTTGACGTACAGCTACCCACAAGCCTGAGCCTATTGCATGCTCTTGCTTGCTAGAAGGCAAACTTTTAACATAATCAGCAAACCAGAAAATTGTTTAAAGATAACATGTTGAGTAACAATCTCCTAAGCTATTTACATGTTGCTACGCATATTGTACCCTTGCTACAGTATTTACTGCCCATATAGACGGCTGCTATAGGCAACAAGTAAACAGTGGTAGTAATTAATAGTTATAAGGTGGTTCGTAGAAAGCGGTGGGCATATCAGCCAGATAGTTGACCTAGCCCCAAGTTATTGTAATCCTGGGAAGAGGTATTATATCATCGACATCAGGTGTTATATCCCTGATATAACACCTGCAATGAACCAATGACTGCACCTAAAGGTCATGTGATATGTTAATACCATTGCTACTGGTATTACCACAGCTGCACTGTTATCCTAGATCTACTTACAATCATTGTCATTCTAACCTAACACAACTTTTTGCATGGGAGTGTGGGGTTATGAAATCAACAATTTGCCATGACCCCTTCCTTCCATGTAATAACTAGTATAAATTTGCAAATTTGGTTTTGTACAGTCAAGAGTTTTCTTGTAACTCAATCTAAGTATTGGTAAGCACAAACACAATGTACATACAAAGTTGTTCTTATCAACTGCAGGACATAAGTAAATTGTTTTCATTCAGCTTGAACGTCAGTCTTGCAACTATGTAGATGTTACATAAAGGTTTGCTAAAAAAATGAATCGAACATAAGTTTAGCAATTGGAGTATTTTCCCAACTTCGTAAACATTGACAGGGTTAGGGTTAGATGTTTGGGTCTAACATAGATAAATATCAATAATGTTTGGAAAATGGCTGCAGGCACCACTCGATACACTTTCATTTAGTTCAGAAAAGAGTGGGCAACAGGGTTAGCTGTCTCGCTTCAACAAACGCAGATGAACTCTAAGTTTTGACCTCAGAATTACTTCACAAGTAAAATGTTCGGCTTTAATCATTTTGACCAGGTCAGTATCTTTAGACAAGTATAAAAACATTTTGAAAAAATGAGAAAGATGTGGGGTTGCCGTACAAAGACAGCATAGAAACAAGACCATGTAATTAAGGGTGTGCTGTGACATCTTTCATATACAGATTGACTGAGCAATACATCATCCCTACATTGCATCATTTTCTAACTAGAGACACCAATATGTGTTTTATACCTTACTAATTAGAAATGGTGCAATTTAGAGATGATGTATTGCTCAGTCAGTCCGTATAAGAAAGATGTCACAGCACACACTTACATGGCCTTGTTTCTATTATTTTTCGTACAGCAACCTACATCTTTCTCATTTTTCAAAATGTTTTTTATACTTGTTGGCATTTTTTTCTGCATGAGCGTAGATAAGCGCAAATACAGAATTGGCATTTTTGCCCAGAGGTATGACGCGGTGGCAAGGGGTCTGGCTACACGAGATAAACAATTGGTGAGGTGGAAAGTAAAGCTAGAAATCGACACACTTCCCGTGTAGCGCTCGGTACAGGAAACATTTAGGTTGGATTCGGTGCAAATGCAATCAGAATTTAGAGAAAAACGCTAGCCGTAGAAGATCAGCATATTAGTCTTCTATCCCTGGAAGCGTTGCGGAGGGCGATGACACATACAGTCTACACCAGGCTGGTGTGGGCGTGAGCTGGAATGAACTGATAGGTGTAGCGTTCGCCTCATGAGAAATTTTACGCGGGGGTCGGTCCCTTCTCAGGACCATACACTGCAATTTGAGTAGTCATGGACATGCTCCGTTGCAAGCGCAGAGGTTTGGTATAGAAAATCAGCTGTCTAGCATAAACGGTTGATACCATACCCGCTCTTACAGAAGAACTGCATGCACAAACTCTGTACGCGTACCAATGCAGTAAACAGTTTACTCTAAAAATGCTATTATAAAAACTGTTATTGTAATTGTCGCGCTTACACAAAAAGAACCAAGAAATGAATGACAACTAGTAGGTCTTGATAGAGGAGGGTAGTTACCCGAGGTCCGGATATCCGAGCTAAGGGTATAGTATAAAGTGCGACGGTACGTATGACCATATTTATACTTGATTAGCGTAGATGCAAATGAAGCTATTTTGACCAATAGACAAGAAGTGGTGTGATTACCGACCAATAGACAAGAAGTGGTGTGATTACCGACCAATAGACGAACCCCTCTCTTTGTTTGGCAGCCCTGGGGCGTCCGGGCTTTACACAGTGATTATTTCTTTGCTTTACGGGTTTAGCACATAAAAACAACGCCTATAGTCTACATTTGCACGTGCATGTCTTCCCACCAATGACTAGGCGTGCAGAGAGCGAAGTTGCTGAATTCAGGCGCTATGCATGCAGTGCGGTACGTGGAGCTGTACTGACTTGTAACATATTGCTTGTTCCACAGTGTTCCTGCGTATAGCGGTTCTGCAGTCTGACAGCTTGAATTTTCGGTGTGCGCGGCTGAGTGGCCAATGTTGTTGCAAAAATCACTAGTGTCATCTTCACCACAAATTTGGCGCTTCACGGGAATTTGCGAAGGGGAACTTGCATTGTCCATGACAGCGCGTCTGTTTGTTGGACGAAGCGACTGACCTGTATGTAAGCTAGTACGCGTTTATTCATTTTCGTAACGGTACCCAAAGTCAGAGCGAACAGAGATGCCTAATCTACATTTGCACGTGCATGTTTTTCCACACCAATGTTTTGTTTTAGCTCTGGCGGCTCAGGGGTCACCTCATTATGACAACCTCCGCCCATTTAGTTGTGGGCCTAAATGACTACGATAGACAGCAAAAGCTGTCTAAATACGGTAAGAGTAACCACCACGTGAGAGTATTTTCGATGCAGTCAAGTCAAATTCATAAGTGTTCGTGCCTCCTCAGCTGCCTTACATGTACACCAGCCAAGGGTTTAGCACTGCAGTGCTTCTCTATTCATTTTCTCTAGTAATTCTTAGTATAGACCGTTTCTGACAAATATTTTTGTGATGCACTAGACTGATTTCAAACTAAATGAATAAACAAGCAAATGAGAATATGCATAACTATGTTTGATAAAGGGCAGTTTTTGCCCTGAGTAGTCATTCATAAACTTGCCCTTGTGAAGCAGTATTGAAACAAGATAACAGACAAAATCATGAATAAAATGCATTAAATAACTAAATAACTAAAATATTTTGATAAAGTAGCTATTTTTAGATAGAAAGCGGTTACATTACAAATATAAACTACAACATTCTATAATTACATTACATTGCTATTACTTGCATTTTCACAATATCAATAATATACTATTTATGATTGTATCATGGATTCATATTCTAATCAAATATTTTAATGCATTTTGGTGTCTAACTACGTTGTGTATCGATTTTTCGTAGGAGCAAGAGTTTTTGTGATTCTCACGAAAAGTGACGAATTGGACAAAGAAGACCAAAATACGAAAATAGAAGAGTACAGAAAGAGATGTATGGAAAATTTGAGCGTTGTGGAAACGCGAATTTTTAAGGTAGAAAACTTCATGGTAAACGAATGCAGAGATGACCTAAGTATGAAGAGGAATCTAGAAAAAGAAATGCAAGTTCTGACTGCTCTAAATCATATTCTTCAACCATGTCACAAACCCCCCTTTCTTGAGCTATAAGAAGATTGAAAGCTGACAATAGTATTTTGGACCGATTAGATGAAATGTTAGAAGATACAGCACTTTGTCTGATAAGACAATTTCATGGAAAGTAAGTACACTGTAGGTACAAGTATTGTATGCTTGCGTAGATAATGCGATTTTTTATTGTTATCAGCTATTGCACACTGCTAAATGAAAACTTACACAACGATATACATGTATGTGACTATAGTTGCATGATACGGGCAATTTGACACAAATTCTTGAATATAGCACTAACTCGCGGAAATTTGGCGGAGACAACACAAAGACTAGATAGCCTATATTTCCCGTAATTGTAAATCACAATTTGGAGGTACATCTAGACATTTTAGTTGGACATAGCCACTTCGAAGATGTTAATTTGCCGTTGTAGCACATGGACGAAAGTGGCAGCTAAGACGCGGATGCACCATGCATAGTTAAAGGTGTTTGATGGTAGTCTATATCTTCCCACACTAAATACGAGGGGCGTAGAGTGACGTCTAGAAATGGGGGGCTAAATAAACTTCACAATGCTACAGAACACGCTCACTTTTATGTAGACACTCGCTTTATTGGCTTCTAATTGACTGCTAGGTTAGAATCAGTGGCAGATTCAGACTGGAAAAGGGAGTGCATATACTATATACAGCTTTGGTCCTCACACGTATTTACAGACCACAATTTTTATGACCACGTACAAATGATGGGGCTATAGACCTGTCTAGCCCCTGCCAAGGTAAAGTAAACATGTACCAGTTCTTTGTCACTGCCAGTCTTATGAGCCTGAGAGCCATCACATAGAACTGCAAAAGCCATAGCAGTGCTTGCTAATGCAACTATCTTCTCTATGATGGCGCTTGACAAGTACCTAAGAAATTCTCTTGCCTTGCTACTGGTGTCATATCCTTTTATCAGTTGGATTCCATTTGCCTCTTGCACACGCACCAGCATTTTAAAGGCAGACAAAGGCTGACATTGAAGGCTTGCGTCAATACGTGGTTGCAATGCAGCTGACCTAGTTGAGCTGTTGGACATTTCTGCTTCTGCTATTCCGTTTCCAGTAGTTTTATTCTCGTTTGAACCAAGAATCTTGTCAAAATCCTGCCCAATTGTACGGGACTGCAAGACATTACGTTACTTGACTGACATGACTGTGCGTGTGAAATATTATTTACCATTGAATAGAGGTGTTGCTTTACTGTGAATTTTGTAACAAACTGCGTGCCCTCAATGTACTTCAGCATATTTTTTGGCTTGGCCTCTGAGACGTTTGTCACGACGGATCTTGTCCAGGTACTTGCTGCATTGCTTGCACCAGACTTTGACAACTAATTCTCTGCTCTCCATCCTCTTGGTTTCGTATCTAAAGGTGTGGCTGACGTCCCAGCTCAAGAATGTGGACAAATGCACTGAAAACATTGACAGGTCACTTCTAACTAAGACTACTGTAGTACCTATGTGATATTGGCTGTCCGTGCATACACCACGCTATAGGCACGTGCTGGGCGTGCGTGTTTATGCCATGTTGCTGCGGACTGCAGGACATAGCTCACAACATAGTACACATTTAGTGTTTCTCTAACTTAAATGTCTAGCGAAAAGACTCAGGAGAGCGACAAATCGCATTCCAAGAACAGGTTATAATTAAGAGCGATGACCGCAGACATGATGGTCATTCGCTGTTTCTCCACAAGCTGCCATCTGAATAGATTACAGGAAAACATGTACCACAGTACATAGGGAGCAATCAGGAGAACGGCGTCAAGCTTTCTAGTCACTATGTCTCATGGACAATAATGTTCAGCTTATTCATTTTAACACACACCATTCTCCAAAAAATGACATCACTTTAATTGGTTTCTTTATTTACGGGCTCAACGTTGTGTACTTAGCTAAAGCAATTGAGGGCGGTTCTGAAGAGGGGCACGTGCAGATTGTGCCCATGCCTGGAACTGGTACTGAGTAGTGCAAAATAAAGTCACTTTAGAAAAGAAATAACTGCTATTCCTTCAGAGCTGCGACGCATGTCGAAATATACAGTAATACAGTATGCCCATCTAGGAATCGTTGCCTAGGAGGAGCAAAGACAAGTTACTTTTGGCCAAGCATGACAGAAGCAATATGGAACTATATATAGAGCGATTAATTAAGACATGCAGACTGTTTAATCATAGACAGCATAAAGAAACCTTATGTCTAGTGAAGTACCATCAAGACCTCGGTAAAAAAATCAGCAGTGATTTGTTTGAAGTAGAGAATCATCATTATCTAGGCCTAGTGGACTACTACAGGTCATACGTTCAAGTTGAGAGCTTTATACAACCACAACAACAGCAGTCATCAGAGCCTAAAACAATTTTCCTGATATGGAATACAAGGCACTCTCATCACAGATCGAGTAAACCGTAAACAAATTTCAGGATTTTGCCAAACATGGGAATTTCAGCTACATTAGCATACAGGTTTAGTCCTAAATATCATCAAATGTAACGAGAAAGCAAAAATATTTAGCAGAATATCAGCTGTGTTATCCTAAAAGTAAAACAGTTTTTGGTTTTGGGAAAGAAGGAATGGTGTATGTATTAGCAGGAGCGTAGTGTGCGTTGCAGAACATAGATGAATGTGGGATCCAAATGCATTCAATTGATGACCATTTACCAATATGCTTAAACTTTCTAATGAGTGCTACACCAATAAGTCGTCAGCATAACTGCTGATGGTGCATCAGTGGTATATGAGGGTTTAGCAATTTAGTGCTTCTTCGTTATTTATCTGTTTGTTCTCCTTGGAGCATTTCAGAATATCTTTAATTGTTAGGCAGAGTTCACAATCACTGCTGTCACCATTTATAGATTAAGCTCCACCAAATGTACACTTACCTTGTTCACTACTGACACATCAGCTCCTGAAGATATCGACAACTTGACAATTGGCAGATGACTATCATGACAGAATAGTATTGTTGAGCAGGAAAGATGTAAAGGTGTTAATCCATCCTAAAACAAGCATATGGAAATAAGATACAAAAAACAGTAAACAACAAGAGATTATAGTAAGCTGCTCACAACACACGTCCATGTCAAATTCTGTCACATTGCTATTGCAACTTTGTCATCACTTACTCTTTCTTGACAACACGACACCAAAACTAAGTGTTTCCTCATGCATCTAATAATTATTATTGCTTGAGGGTGGGTTCAGTTAGGGTCACTGATGATACTGACATATACATTAAAGTACATAGAATTTCTTGAAGAAAGTCTACTTGAATCAACATGCACAACAGGTTCATCACATAAAGACATTAGTACGTATAGCCCATTCACACAAGCACTTGTAACCGGGCCAATACAAGTCAGCATGGGTTGGCTTGCTCTGGAAGATTGTGTAAACATGAGCCAAGCTTAGCCATGCTGGATTGGCCCACCACAAACAGCAATGTCAGCACCATTTGGTTCAGCTTGGCTGCCCTTCACCGTGTGAACAGCAACCAAGCTGAACTGTAGTCTCACATAGCCAGACCCTCTCCCCTCATCACACTTTAGCAATACAACCAATATTCTCAACATATTTCAGCATTTGATTGTCGTAATACCATCGAGAAAAATGCAGGCAAATTGTAGCTGATCCACGATCTAGAAAAGGCAGTGTAAAGGCCTGTCCACACTAGACCAGAATGGATCGCGATCCGATCGGGATAGCGAGAGTCCACACTGCACTTTGAAAACGATACCTCCACCTCATTTTGCTATCACGTGACTGATGATCGATGTGTATGCGTGGTTTCTTTGCTTGTAGAAAGCGTTGATACAGCGACGTAAAGTGAGTGAGAACAAAGACGAGTGAGGAGTGCTAGATGTTTGACTACACGCGTAGCGTACGTGAAGGTAACGCCCATTATTTCTAATTGGATTCAACCAATCGCGATTGGATCGCGATTGAATCCACCTCGCGATGTGGATCGGACGGATCGCGATCCAGTTGCCAGTGTGGACAGGCCTTGAGTGTTTCAAACACACATGTGATCATCCATAGCTTAGCAAGAGACACACCCACTACGTGAGCTGCATGGCTCGCTTTTTCTAAACGCTGTGTGAACAAGGGACTGGCTCGACTCAGCTCGAAAGGAACTCGTGAAAAGGTTATTAGATGACTGACAACAAATTGAGAGTGATGACTGCATGCTAAAGTTTTGGGTAAAGAGTAGCCTCGTACCAGACCCTCTCGCGCGTCGTGCCCGGTTCCAGTATATAACACTGGAACCGGGCACGACGCGCGAGAGGGTCTGGTACGAGGCTAGGTAAAGAGTTGTAATACTCATTCACATCATTTCTCAATTCATAAAATAAACACAAATACTATTGTGTACAAATACACTCACATTGTCCTTGACATCTTTCTCACATCAGGATGATAATAATTTCTCCACAACAGACAAATGACCATACCGACAAGCATAATGCAGAGCTGTCCATCCACCCTACCGTTGATAAAAGACATCACATGTTATTATAAGTGAGAACGTTATGAATACATGCATCTACAAGTATGAACACCAACTGACTATAAAAATAGCACATCAACCTCACTACTCTAATCTTTTAACTGAAGCAAACACTCAAATAGACCTTTTCTGGGGGCGTGGCACTAACGACATCATGGCTTACGGAACACTTGGGTGCTACTTTGATGTCTTGGCGTTTGTTAACCGCGTGAGTTTGTAGCAAAAGCGACCAGTTTTCTTTCGAACTTCTAATAGCGCGTATATAGCGATGTATCGAATCAGGTAAGGCCTCATTAGGACCTGACTCTTGTGTGTTTTGCGTCTTTTGCAGACATGAAAAACCATTTTCTGATCTCTTTCGTGACTCTGCCACGTCATTTTGAGTGTTAATGTAACATCGGGACTTGACAGACGTGAACTGTGGGTACAAACTTGCGTAGGTAGTAGGATCTACGTGTTTGTGAGTGTTGGACGTTGTAATGTAGGTAGCAGGTAGGTAAATTGCTGTGAGTAATTGAGTATTATTACTACACCATAAATATGAAGTTGAACAGCAAGTGGCAGTGTGTGATCTCCTGGAGCATGTGACACAGTAGACCAGAATGATAGTGAGGCCAATATATTGACATATATAATATATACAAACAAGAATTGATATCATTAACATTAATTGTACTGTAATAATTAACACAATCTATTTCTAAATAGACTGCTTGGTAAGTTCCTGTATGATGTGCCACCAGTAAATAGTTGTGATACAAACATGACATGAGCAGATGGGATACATGTATTGCAACCAATGCCTAAACAGTGTGGTGGTGTTTATAGCCTGAGAAAAAAGATGATTGCTAACACCCATCTGAAGAACGTTCTGCTAATTACTATTTCCATTGCATCAATGATGCAGGTCATTTCTAAAGAAATCTGTCGAAACGATTGTGGTAGACTTCAATGTAGAGTATTTCTTGGCAACCACCAGTCGATGTCATTCAAACAATAATACAGAAAGTTGATTCGTGTGATAAATGTTGCGAACAAGAGAAAGGTCTTTCATCTCCAGGCCCAGAAAAAGACGAACTATAGTCAGAAAAAACTCATTCAAAGGTAAGGGAATGTTGTTTCTTTGATTTTTACGTGTAGGTGAAGTGATTTTGTGTGTTAGATATGTCATTCGTCTACATGTGTGTGTGTGTGTGTGTGTGTGTGTGTGTGTGTGTGTGTGTGTGTGTGTGTGTGTGTGTGTGTGTGTGTGTGTGTGTGTGTGTGTGTGTGCGCGCGCGTTGCCCCTATGAGGGAACTACACCAGATTTGGTGTGATAAAAATAAATTATTATTATTATTATTGGCTGTCTGCAAATGTTGTATGTCTCTTTGACCAGTATTTAAGTGAACTGGCAGAAACTTTAACAACTTTAAAAATTTTAAATTATTTAACTGCAGAATCCTGTGTAATAAAAAGGTATTTTCATCATTATCCTGAATTGCCTCAACTCTTCAATTCCCTTCCATCCCCATTCGCCGTTCAAGTAACTTGATGCAGTTCTGCTTTTCCTTCAATTCCTGCTGCAGCTCCCAAATTGATGCATTGCACAGTCAGAACTCAAGATGAAATCGTGCATTCCCTTCCTACCTCTCAGTAAGAATACCACCAGACTAGTCTAAAGACTTCCTCTTCACATCGGTCATTCCCTAGACAATGCACCTCTGTCCTTCACCAAACCCAATTCCACAATGTAACCTCAATACTCTAATCTTTTAAGTTAACTGTTAGACAAGCAAACACTCAAATTGGTAGTCACATACAACATTTTCTAAAATTTAACAAACCAAAGCAAAATGTGTAATTTAAGCGTTGAAATGCTTCGCATAAGACTTTGTGGACGCGCATAGCACGGTTGTAGTGCTTTCCCGATATTACACCTACACACAGATTAGCGAACGTAGGTGTGAATACAGCTGAGTTTAAACAAGACTTCGCAAACGAGGATGTAAGGCTACTTGGCACTCAGTGTAAACGCACTAGAAGTCTTTGCTGACGACGGCAAGAGAAACAGCATTGACGCTAACGCACGTTAGTGCAGAGACTCGAGCGCAATCTGTTCGTATTTGTCCAGTCTCTCGTTATGTTTTGAATAGCTGCTATCTAAATACTCATAAATATATACAACAAATCTTACTTAACGTGAACATTACCTTACATGCACGTTGTTTTCAATTTTGTTTGTCTCATATTGAGTTCATGTCGTCGCAGATTCAATCGTTGAAACAATTGTAAAGGAGCTGAAAGCGAAGGCATACACGAGTAGCAAAAGACCGATCTCCATGTTAGAAGTAAGATTTTGCACGGATCTAAAAGACTCCCTAGCTTTACCTGTACGAGGAATTTTTTCACCTGCAAATAAACTAAACTAGCTAAACACAAACACAAAAATGCTAATTGGAATATTTTAATAGTGAAAAGCAAGTCTCTCTAAATTTGGAACCACCTAATTGTTTTATTAATTAATTTAATCAAGTTATTTTCTCTCAACCACAATCTTTAACCTACTGACAAGATGCTTTCAATGTATGTATTTATCAGTTCAATTAATTATTTAAAAGTAGAGATAAATTGTAATATATTACATGGTAACTGTTGTCAGTTTGTAGAGCATCATTTATTAGTTTTAATTGAATTCATGCACTATGTACACTTATAACGTTGTTAGTGTTTTTCTGAATAATTTGCTCTACACTGTAATAGCTACCTCAGCACCCATCTTGTAGCGCACGTTAGATTTAGTTCCTCTACGTTTCAAGTCAAGACACCTGAACAGTGTGAGTGTTATAATATATATCTAGTCTCGCTCTTACGCTAGGTGGGATAAGTCCCGGTGATACTTTAATTAATGAGTGAAACAGGACCCGGGCAGAGGTGTTCGACACTGGTCTGTTAGTTTGGCCCACTATGCATGTGTCTAATGTTGTTGCTGTCACTCTAAAACTGATGTGATTATGTGCTGTTTCCTTGTCAGGGTACAGACGTCAATCTACACTACTTGGTTAACGTTGGTGTCTAGATCGATGATCTCCTTGCGTACAAAGTTGGTGACAATGGTCCGTTGGAGTGTTGCTTGGTTATTGGCTGTGGTCGGTGGCTATTATACTTGGTTGCTGACTATGATGATCTCCTGGCGTACTAAATTGTTGGCACTGGTCACCTGTTTTTTTAATCTGTTGCTGACAGTGATTCGCTCTGTCACACGACTTCCTATCGTGCTGCTGTCTTCCGTGCAGTCATGGCTGAATGTTGGTCTACAGAAGTCGAGGAAGAGCAAGACTTAGTAAACATTTCGAGACAGAAGATTGTATGGATACTTCTTCAATTATTTCGCTTTCGTGACTGATGATTTCTAGATCTGTTAGTGCTATACTTATTATTTAATTACAAGCTTGCGCTGAACATTATTAATTAAAGTTTTACACACACACACACACACACACACACACACACACACACACACACACACACACACACACACACACACACACACACACACACACACACACACACACACACACACACACACACACACACACACACACACACACACACACACATCTAAACGTTGTCTAAACATTAGGAGCTGCCAATTACTGGTTACGCCCCCAGCTTAGCACGTAGGCTCCTGTGCGCTACAAAGCCTAACATTTACAAAGTCGCTGTAATAATTTACCGATGAAGCTAGCCCCTAATCTCATCGCGTTTTACGATAGCAGTACCGTTTGTCTAAACTTACAATTTTCTAGGTCTTTCTTGTGCCATTTTACGGTACCAAGTGTGCAATTTGAGTGCTAACTATATATGATTGCTGTAATCGTCGCGTGACCTGAGGCGAGGCGACGGGGAAAGCGACGGCCCCTAGAGTGTCGTTTCCAAATCAACTGCGCAAACTCATTTCCATATCAACTGAGCAAACGTTAGTTGTTAGCTAGAACCGAGCTAAGTGCTTTTTTGCTATGAATTTAGACAACGAAGAAGGACCAATCCTAGTTACAGGGCCCAATGACGAAGCTCTAGATATATTCAACAGTACGTTGATGGAGGTTGCATCTCCAGAGATCAAAGAGAGGGACAGAGAACCACGAGTGCTTGCAAGCTATGAACTGCTTAGAAAAGATTTGAATTTCAGAGATGCCAAGTACTTCCTGGTGATGCCACGTGCAAGCCGCACTCTCGTTTACATAGAAGGTCACCGCTCTAGCATGTATAAAGAAATCCAACACATGTGCTCAACTAATAAAGATGGCAAAAAACGAGGTAAGAGTCTGAATTACGTCAGCCGCAAAACATTTGGTCTGTATCAAAAGATTTAGACTCTAGAATTGTAAATAATTCTTAACTGTTTCCAGCCTTGTCTCTCATGTTGATTTATGTCACAGTTTTTATCGTACTGTATCGAAACGAGGACGTTCCAGGAGGCTGTCTGTACGATAGCCAGATCAAGTACTGGTGGGATCCTGGACCCCAAAAGGAACTCGAGCAGTTTGCCAAAATGGGCCATCTCATCTCCTTCCAAAGCAAACCAAACAGAAAACAGGAAAATGCTATACGCGAGTTTTTGGGATACAAAGTACAGTCATACAGATTGTGCATGAGCTTTGTAAGACAGTTGCATTTTTATTTAGCCACGCCCTACTCTATCTTCATCACAACGACAAAATGTTTGCGAGGTATGTACTTGCCGCTTTCACCATAAGATACAACAAACATCATTACGTGGAAGGCTTTATAACTAAGCATAACTATTATTAAACAGCAAATCTTTTCTGTAGAAATTGCTTTCTGAATGCAACAAAACACTGAACCCAATGCATTGCTTTTGAATCTCTTATAGATATTTATAAATTAGATTATTATTGAGTTCTGAAGTTAGTCATTACAACTCTAGAGTTTAATAATTGTTTGGAATGTAATTTTTACAATATTCAATAACAGAACTGGCAGCATTCTTCTAAACAAACTGATGCAGAAAGGCACCTGAGCCCATTGATTCACTATGATATATATATATATATATATATATATATATATATATATTCAACAATATAATATACTATGAGCACAATCTTAAACATATACAGATATGACTCGTTGGCATTTGCACTCTGGTAATTTAATGGAATGTTGTTTGATGATGGTAAGTTATAACCAATTAATTAACCGAGAGCACGACACAAAACCTTTGCAAATTTGAGAGTGATTCTACATGTAGATATTTTGCACTATAGCATCAACTACATGTCAAATGTTTTAGGCAAGATAGTAAGAAGAACGAATGGCTATTCTAACTTTACTTTCTGATGCTAAGTAGAACAGATATCACGACAGTGTGCCAAGTTGAAATGTTCTAGCCATATCAAACATACATGAATTTATATAGTTTCAGCTATTGTAAATTTTAATGTTTATATTTTCCAAATAGATTTTCAAAATTTTTGTTGTATTTAATTAGCTTGGCAAGTATTATAAACTCAATTAATTTGACTTCTCCATTTTCAGAGTCTATCAATTAGCAGTGGTTACCTCTAACAAAAACTGTAGACTGCCTATATTACTTAGCTTGACAAAAGTAATCTCATTGTTATCATTTTAGGTTCCAGCGAGTCGCAGGCGGTGTTCCACTATGCGTCGCTGTAAAGCACAGACAGATATGGCGTGTGCACCAACTATTATGCTAATTTTAGCTGCTTTGTGTCTCATTGGTATTTATTTTACGTGGCAATAGGTCCATCAGAGTTGAATTCCGATAAAAAGACTTACAGAAACACTTCTGCGAATGTTGAAAGAAAGCATCTAACAAATCCTACAACAGAAGTTCTAACCAACGTTAGAGAAAGATGCCCATAGACGCTAAACAAGAAATGCCAATGATTGATAAAAAAGAGATGCCAATAAACGGTACAACGAGCATGCCAAGAAAAGGAGTGCTAGTAAACGCTGACAGAGAAGTACCAATGAACGCTAGAATGATAAGGGAGTCCGTTTTTCTCGCGAGCATGCCTAACCTAGCTTGCTTCTGAATTATTATAGGCAGGCTCCTAGGCAAATCTTAACTTAGGAATAAATTTGTCAATCTGCAGAAAGAGTTTGTGATTACAAAGACTACTTCGAAAAAATTTTAAAATCTAACTTTGGCATCATTGTACAAGCACTAGCTATCTACTCCCACAACAAGCAAAATTTGTCTACAACAGAACAATTCACAACCGTACAATACGTAAGCTTGAATGATCGAGTCTTGACTGTGAAGACTGTGTGTGTGCTCAACAGTAATGCAGCTCGACAGAGCTAGTAGATGTGCACAAGCATGAAAGCCCGTACATGCGCACTTGTAGAGTATCTTCATGAAGCTAGATGAATATCGTTACAGTGCCTCTTGTAGAAGACATCTCTTAATTAGTACCTGCACAATAATTTGCAGTCAGATAGCACTATTACTTTACGTCTCTTACTTACACAGATTTAGATAAGTTTGTATCTAAGCGGCATTGCATGTCATCTTACTATTCGTTTTATGGTGTCTTTCTACATTTCTATTTACACAATAAACTGAGCCTAATCAGCACAATAAATTTTAAAAATTTGAATTTTATAATATTAACTTGAGTTAGTCATCACGGCAACGTGCTTCAAGATTTTTCAGTGTAGATTCATTCGTGCTTGTTTCTAAGTGCGTAATTTTATTGATTGCAACACTCATCACGTGACTTGAAGCTGCCGCAAGCGAGGAGCGACGGCGTACAATTCGATATCTAGCTACTGCGCTCCTTCTAGAGTTAGAAACATGTCTTGCTCTGAGTGCTTTCTTTCTATGAGTTCAGTAAAAGAGAACGGCAAAGGACCAATCATATTGGCAGGGCTCAACGTTGAAGCTTTGCACGAGTCTAGGAATACGTTATCGGAAATTTTAGCTCAAACCCAAGAAATCAAAGAAAGACCCAAAATACGGGTGTTGCTAAGCAAAAAACTGTTGGAACAAAATTTGGATCTAAGTGTCAAGTGCTTCTGGTGATGCCACGCGCAAGCCGCACTCACACACACACACACACACACACACACACACACACACACACACACACACACACACACACACACACACACACACACACACACACACACACACACACACACACACACACACACACACACACACACACACACACACACACACACACTCACACACACACACACCTAAACGTTATCTAAACATTAGGAGTTGCCAATTACTGGTTACGCCCCCAGCTTAGCACGTAGGCTCTTGTGCGTTACAAAGTCTAACGTTTACAAAATCTCTGTAACAATTTACCGATGGTAGCTAGGCCGTACTCTCATCGCGTTTTACGATAGCAGTACCGTTTGTCTAAACTTACAATTTTCTAGGTCTTTCTTGTGTCATTTTACGGTACCAAGTGTGCAATTTGAGTGCTAACTATATATTGCTGTAATCATCGCGTGACCTGAGGCGAGGCGACGGGGGAAGTAACGACCCCTAGAGTGTCATTTCCATATCAACTGCGCAAACTCATTTCCATATCAACTGAGCAACGGTAGTTGTTAGCTAGAACCGAGCTAAGTGCTTTTTTGCTATGAATTTAGACAACGAAGAAGGACCAATCCTAGTTACAGGGCCCAATGCCGAAGCTCTAGATATATTCAACAGTACGTTGATGGAGGTTGCATCTCCAGAGATCAAAGAGAGGGACAGAGAACCACGAGTGCTTGCAAGCTATGAACTGCTTAGAGAAAATTTGAATTTCAGAGATGCCAAGTACTTCCTGGTGATGCCACGTGCAAGCCGCACTCTCGTTTACATAGAAGGTGACCGCTCTAGCATGTATAAAGAAATTCAACACATGTGCAAAGATGGCAAAGAACGAGGTAAGAGTCTGAATTACGTCAGCCGCAAAACATTTGGTCTGTATCAAAAGATTTAGACTCTAGAATTGTTAATAATTCTTAACTGTTTCCAGCCTTGTCTCTCATGTTGATTTTATGTCACAGTTTTTATCGTACTGTATCGAAACGAGGACGTTCCAGAAGGCTGCCTGTATGATAGTCAGATCAAGTACTGGTGGGATCCTGGACCCCAAAAGGAACTCGAGCAGTTTGCCAAAATGGGCCATCTCATCTCCTTCCAAAGCAAACCAAACAGAAAACAGGAAAATGCTATTCGCGAGCTTTTAGGATACAAGGTGAAGTCATACAGATTCGGCATGAGCTTTAATTTGTAAGACAGTTACATTTTATTTAGCCACGCCCTACTCTATCTTCATCACAACGACAAAATGATTGCGAGGTATGTACTTGCCGTTTTCACCATAAAATACAACAAACATTATTACGGGGAAGGCTTTATAACTAAGCATAACATTATTAAGCAGCAAATCTTTTCTGTAGAAATTGCTTTCTGAATACAACAAAACACTCAACACAATGCATTGCCCTCTAATCTCTTACAGATATTTATAAATTTACTGCACATTTCTAGTAGATTTTTATTCGAGCTCTAAAGGTAAACATTACAGCTCTAGAGTTTACTAATTGTTTGGTACAATATTTGGTACAATATTCAATAATGGAACTGGCAGCGATTCATCTGGACAAACTGACGTAAAAGGCCAAAAGGCACCTGAGCCCATTGATTCACTATAATTAATTCTTGTCCTGAATCACGTATCCGTCTAGTTTTAGTTTGTGTTAAGGAAATGTAGTAATTGGCCAATAGAATATATATATATATATATATATATATATATATATATATATATTAAATATATTCTTCTTGTATGCAAACTACCCCAAACTGCCCCAGACTACCCCAAACTACCCTACCCACCCAGTCCCTAGACATAACTACATTACAATAACAGGAAAATCCCCCAAGTCATCAAAGTCCAGATTCATTCTACTGTATAATAGCTTGGCATTATACTGCCACAGTCTCACGGACAACTGTTCCATCAAATTTGAGTATGTCTCAGAGAAAGGTATGCTGTTCATTGATGAAGCTTTTGAGGCTATGGTCTTCAGCGTCTCTAGAATTGAGGGAGACCAGTGTCCTAAAGTTTTTACAATGAGCGGGTAGAAATGACCACCCTGCTTGAGTAACCACCCTGTCATGCTTTTCGTCTTTCTCTATTTCACCAGCTTCTGCTGCGGCACCTGGTTTTATGGCTGCCTTGGAGACATAGGATGGTTGCATAGAATTCCTCACTGATACGTCAAAGAATGCGGGACGGTCCTCCAGGAAATCTGGGTGAAACACATCACCAGGTCGATTGTTGCTTTCCCCTTCGCACTTTTGTTTCCGTTTGGAATCTCTGTTATCAACAAGCAGTGCCTGCCAGATAACCTCGCTGATTGCATTATGGCATTTTATGCGAAGAGGTGCATGCCCACAGCCAAGGACATGGTCATCAAAACAATCCATGACATGTCCGCATGGACATCTTGCTGCTTGTTGACTGTCCGGAAAGATAGAGATTCCAAGCCAGTATCTACATGCTAAAATATATTCATGTCGGAGCATGGCCAGGCCGAGCTTTGGGTTAGGGATTGCCTTTAACCACGCCCCTGCATGAGGTGTAAAGATGGTATTAATACGTGCTTGATCCCGAAGACTGAAACCCTCTTTCAGATTTGACAACAGATGAGAATCAATTCTTGATTGGATTTGACGTTGCGAAGCATTTGTGAGATTGGGTGGGATCGTGTCACTTCCAAAATACTTGGGCAATATGTTCCTAGCGTGGGTCTCACCTGGAATGCAGAAAAAAGGACTGTTGGTGATGTCATCTAAGTCAGTTGTATTGGAAGCATTCTTGTCCAGGAAGAAGCTGACAAGGTTCCGAGAAAATTTACAACTTCCAAAGAAAGGCTGCAGAAGAGGTTGGTACAGCTTCTTTTAATCCAAGACCGCCAACTTGCAGCGGAAGTGTAGCCTGATGCCATGCAGACTCAGAGATAGACGAGTGGATTATAACACCCAAAGATCTTCGGAGTCTTTTGTCAAAACGTACAAACTGGTCACTGCCAAGACTTGGAGGAACGGTTCTTAGGAGACTGTTCAGTTTACAAGAATCCAGACGACTTCTCAAGAGGTGTAGTTCCACTTGCGGATTGTCCAGATCTTGGAGATGGCTTTGAGAATTCAGAACTTTATCGACAACCTTAGCAAGGGTTGAATCAATGAAATCATCTTTACCATATACTGGTGACCCACCATAGAGTAGCGCCTCCCTCTGACTGATAGACTCGTTTGATTTCAGATGGAAATTCGGGAAAGGTCTGATCGCCAGAGGGCCAGAAAACTTCACATTTATCAACATTGACCAGTAGGCCATATAAAGAGCCTTGTTGTAGTAGAGCATCTAATAGCATTTTGACAGCTTGCCGGTTTCAACAAAAGTGCCATCATCTAAGTACCAGAGAGAAAGTTCTATTCCTGGAATAGTGCCAAAATCATTCACAAGTTCCATAATAACCAGCGAAAAAAGTAAAGGGCCTAGAGGGTCTCCTTGCTGTACTCCTGCTGATGCAACAATGCGGTGGTTGCCAAACCTCAGTTCTCCTTTTGTGTGGTATGACCACTGTATATATATATATATATATATATATATATATATATATATATATATATATATAAAAATAAAAAAAATAAAAAAAAATATATATATATATTGCACTATAGCATCAACTACATGTCAAATATTTTCAGGCAAGGTAGTAAGTAGAACGAATGGCTATTCTAACTATACATTCTGATGCTAAGTAGAACAGATATCACGACAATGTGCCAAGTTGAAATGTTCTAGCCATTTCAAACAAACATGAATTTATATAGTTTGAACTATTGCAAATTTTGATGTTTATATTATAAACATATTTACGCCAAAAATTTTGTGTATTTAATTAGCTTAGCAAAGTATTATAAATTCAATTAATTTGACTTCTCTATTTTAAAGTCTATCAATTAGCAGTGGTTACCTCTAATAAAAACTGTAGACTGCCTACATTACTGAGCTTGACAAAAGTAATCTCATTGTTATCATTTTAGGTTCCAGCGATTCGCAGACGGGGTTCCACTATGCGTCGCTGTATAGCACAGATATGGCGTGAGCACAAAACTATTATGCTAATTTTAGCTGCTTTGTGGCTCGTTGGTATTTATTTTTTGTGGCAATGGGTCCATCAGAGTTGGATTCCGATAAAGCCTTACAGAAACACTTCTGCGAATGTAGAAAGAGAGCATCTAACGAATCCTACAACAGAATTTCTAACCAACGTTAGAGAAAGGATGCCCATAAACGCTGAACAAGAAATGCCAATGAATGATAAAAAGGAGATGCCAATAAACAGTACAACGAGCATGTCAAGAAAGGGGGTGCCAGTAGACGCAAAAGGAGAAGTATCAATGGATCGTAAAGAAGGAGTTCTGACAAACGCTAAAAAGAAGGTCCCTGTTACAAGAGTGAAAAAGAACCTTGCCAGAGCAACGAAAAGAAGCGTTAGAAGAAAGATACCAGTAGACGCCAAAAAGGGCGTGCCAGTGGACACTAAAGAAGATATGTCAATAAACGCTGTCAGAGAAGTATCAATGGACGCTGGAAATGATAAGGGAGTCCGTTTTTCTCGCGGGCATGCCTAATAACCTAGCTTGCTTCTGAATTATTATAGGTAGGCTCATAGGCAAATCTTAACTAAGGAATAAATTTGTCAATCTGCAGAAAAGAGTTTGTGATTATAAAGACTATTTTGAAAGACTTTCAAAATATAACTTTGGCATCATTGTACAAGCACTAGCTATCTACTCCCACAACAAGCAAACTTTGTCTACAACAGAACAATTAACATGCGTACAATACGTAAGCTTAATTAAATGATCGAGTCTTGACTGTGAAGACTGTGTGTGCTCAACAGTAATGCAGCTCGACAGAGCTAGTAGATGTGCACAAGCATGAAAGCCCGTACATGCGCACTTGTAGCGTATCTTCATGAAGCTATGTGAATATCGTTACAATGCCTCTTGTAGAGGACAAACAGCATCTCCTAGTTAGTACCTGTACAATAATTAGCAGTCAGGTATTACTATTACTTTACGTCTCTAATTTTATATAGAGTTTGTATCTAGGTGGCATTGCATGTAATCTTACTATTCGTTTTATGGTATCTTTCTAGATTTCTCTTTACACAATAAACTGAGCCTAATAGCCAATTAGTACAATAAATTTAAAAATTTGAATTTTATAATATTTAATTAAGTTAGCCTGTAGGTGCATTACGTCGTCACGGCATATACGTCAAGATTTTTCAGTGTACGTTCATGCTTGTTTCTACGTGCGCAATGTCATTGATTGCAAAAACTCATCACGTGACTTGAAGCTGTCGCAAGGGAGGAGCGACGGCGTACAATTCATTTCGATATTTATTACGCAAGCTCCTTCTAGAGTTGGAAACAGGTCGTGTCTGAGTGCTTTCTTTGAAGTTTCTATGAGTTCAGTAGCAGAGAACGACAAAGGACCAATCATATTGGCAGGGCCCAACGTTGAAGCTCTGGACGACTTTAGGAATACGCTATCAGAAGTTTTAGCCCAAACCCAAGAAATCAAAGAAAGACCCAACGATATACGGGTGTTGCTAGGCAAGGAACTGTTGAAACAAAATTTGGATTCTAGTGTCAAGTGCTTTCTGGTGATGCCATGCGCAAGCCGCACTCTCATCTATCTAGAAGGTGATCGTTCTAGCATGTATCAAGAACTCAAACACATGTGCTGCGATGATGGCCAGTGGAACTATCACAGAGGTATTACCGTGACATAGTCTTTTGCATTTGGCCTGTATCTACGGATCTACGGTCATTAGCATAACCACGTATAATTAATAATCAATTGAAGTCATTTTAAGTTATCAGTTGTGTCTGTCTTACGTTGAGTTTATGTTGCAGTTTTTATTGTATTGTATCGACACGAAGAGGTTGCCCAAAGTGATCTGTACGATTACGAGAAGATCGACTTATGGTGGAATCCTGGACCCCAAAAGGAGCTCGAGCAGTTTGCCAAAATAGGCCATCTCATCAGCTTTAAAAGCGTCTTAAACAGACAACAAAAAAATACCATTTGCAATTTCTTAGGACTCAAAGTAAAGCCATACAAATTCTGCTTAAATTGATGTCAAACCACATTTCTTTCTATCTAGTTACGCCCCCTTGAATCATCTTTGAAACCAATACAAGATGCCAGCGAGGTCTGTACTCGTTACTTTACTATAAAATAAAATATTACGGTTGGAGACAATAGTTGTAATTTTATATATAACCGGGACATTGGCAGACATTTTGGGGTTCCAGTGGAGAGCAGAGGATTCGGGCATCATCCTAGGCTTTTGGAGACGGACGACATTACTATGATGTCAGATACAGCCAACCCTACTGCTAAGAAGATCAGTGCCAGTCATCCTGAAATCTGCTTCAGAAATAAGAAGACAAACAGTTGTTTTCTTATTGATATCAGCTGACCTGCTGATGGAAACATTGTCAGGAAACTGGCTGAGAAGTTGACGAAGTACAGTGACTTGTGTTTGCAGGCAAGCCGCATGTGGCAGTGTCGGACACTGGTTGTGCCAGTGGTGTTGGAAGCGTTGCAATTGGGCACAGTGCACGCAGGTATTGCACGGTGGCTGGACACTATATCTACAGTCTAGGTCATCACAACCTCCAGCACTTCCAGAAATGAAGAGAGAAGCACTATAGTGCAAAACCCTTGGCCAGTGTATATGTAATCATATTTCGTCACGTTATAATGTTTTGCATATTGAGGTAGTTAGCCCAACTCACTGGTCTCAACTACGGTCTCTAATGTATGCATGCAAACAAAGGGTGCAAGGCTGTAACTCGTCTCCAGACTTGCATACTTACAGGTCAGTCATGACTGTCTGACAAACAGAGCGCCAAATTTTTGTTGGACATCACGTTCGTCTAGTGTTCGGTAATGACACCAAGTCTCGTCTATTGGTCGGAATAGCTTCATTTGCACTGAGATAATTGAGTATAGAATAGGGTCGGTCGGTCGGTTGTTACCAGACTACTGTAGCCTTAGCCTGGATATCCGGGTCTCGGGTAAGCAGTGCTTCTTGGATCCAGTCAGATCCTGCGTAAAGTAAAGTCTTCTGTCTAGACAGCCATGATGCATGGTCTAAGCACCAGGACTTGCTTCCGGTGCCTATAGAAGAGCTAGACCGCATGAACCACACTGATCTGGTTGAGCACAACGTAATAATAATATGGCCACTATAGCCTAGTGGATCTATAGAGTTCTGGTTCTCTGACATTGATCAATGGCTTGGGTTCAATTCTGGTTGCTTGGTGACATGCAGCCAAAACGTATGCTTAGCAATGAAACAATGTTTCTTTTTATTGTTTATCTGGCTGTATCTGTGACAGCATAGACTTGTTTCCGTCGATGGAAAGTTTTTGTGATCTGACGTGGGAACCAGCTTTCTTGGTAGTTATTGATATCTACTAAGCGTGCTGTTTATAGCTGGCAAATCATCGTACACATGCAATCAATAGTTGATATGGCAGTTACTAGCGCGCCATATGGATTCGCCATATGGATTATATGTTTCTCTCTGCACTTATGCTTGCCGCATTGGTAGGCGCAGGCTTATGTTGTGAATGAAGACCCTACTAGCCTACTGAAAATATTGTTTTAACTACCTTTACTTAATGTAAATGAAGTCGTAGTTAATTAAATTAGAGAAAAGGTGTGCCATATTTAAGACTAATTAAAATTTTGCATAATATTAGAAGTCTACATAAATCACATATTTTACATATCTTACACATTTTAGACAAGTTCTACTAATGCATATACGTAAAACAAACAATTTCTCTAACTTTACACTCAATACACGTTATTGTTAAATTATCGTAAACATGTAAACATCAGTAATAGTTTAGTATAGTCAAGAGTATGTACACATTTCAGATAATTACAGTCATTTCAAAATTCTAGAAGGTCAGATACCAATATTACGTCTAAACATAGATACGCAAAAATAATAAAATACAAATAAACAAAAGACAGACATAGGTAACTGGTTTTCTCTATTTCTGTAGGGTTTATCACGTTTTCAGAGGCCTTTGCAAATCTTCAGAGGCTTTCTTCGAGTGCAAATCCGGTGTTTTCCTACTTTACAGTATTGCGGTAACTCTACTACAGCGCTTTCTTGTGGTCTTCCATGTTGCAGTTCTGTTTCAACATTACAGCTACAGCTTATTTTCTGTGCTCTACTATGATGACATTCAGTTCCAACTCTAATGCTGCAGAAACTTATTCTCCGTGGTCTTATTTGTTGAAATGCTGTGATTCTGTTGAAATGCTGTGATTCTGTTCTACTGCCTCTGCTAGGATCTTGGTTTAAGCCAGATTATAATGCTGAATTTATTATTAGATACCTTCGACTTATGTTTCTGAAACTTTTTATTTTGTTTTGTTTACCTAAGCTTGGTCAATTCTACTAAGATGATCAAAGTGTGAGTGTGTGTGTGTGTCTGTGTGTGTCTGTGTGTGTGTGCGTGCGTGCGTGCGTGCGTGCGTGCGTGTGTGCGTGTGTAGTGTGTGTGTGTGTGTGTGTGTGTGTGTGTGTGTGTGTGTGTGTGTGTGTGTGACGCGCGCTTGCGCTCTTGCGCTTTGCTAATTGCTGCTTACTAGCAGATCATTGGACAGACGTTTTCTTGTTGTGTGCTCGAGCTCACTCGTACAGGCAACTAGGTCACTAGCAACCATTTAACTATAGATATGTGACAACCGTAGAACTTTCCTACATACACAACATCGAATCAACTAAATGACATCACGCTAACAGCTAGTGAACACCGCAACGTATTTGACAGTTAGTGTATGTAGAGCTACGTAAATCTGTCACTGGAACTGCCAATCCCGATTACGTTGAAATTGGTAATGTTGGTGACCAAGACTAGGCGGTTGATGACCTCGATCAGGTGGTTGGTGACCCGTATTGCGGGATTGGTTACACCAATCGGGTGTGTAACAAGGCTGAAGGATGAAATTTAAAGCAAGCAATATTTTCATTTCCTTTTTCAAATTTTTGGCCATTTTACACTGGTCATCCAATTCTTCGGGTAGGTAGTTTGTAACTTCAAATACCCGTTTCTCCATAATACTTAGGACTGTGCTACACTTTCTTTTATATTCTTGCACTTTGCTTTGCCGGTCCCATTGATTCAACTTGTCACCGCCAGTCAAAACAACAAACACATTTGCACCTAAAAGTACAGGGAGCCAATCAGCTCATCGCAATTAGCTGAAACAGCACTAACTGTAATTGGGTAATAAGTATGTATTTTCAGTTGTCATCTATTCTTAGATAATATAATATTATTATATTCTAATTTTATATTTTATGAAGTCGGTATTGCACTTCATGCACATTAATTAATAAAAGATACCGTAAATAGAAAGAACGAAAGAGAAAATTTTCCAACAACGTACCATGTTAGGCTGATACATTTATATCCACTAGTTCAAAAATATAAATAGTAGAAATACGAGGTTGCACTCTTTTCAAAATAAAAATAAATTGTTAGCGTGAAAAATCATGTATCAAAATACTATTAATGGTACAATATGTTTAAAAGAAAACCAAAAGGAATAGAAGACAAAATGTTGTCACTTAATTCGGTCACAGAAAGCAAACACAAATATTACAAATATAGAAACTAAAAGAGCCAATAAAACAATAAAACATAGTGTTAAATAATTATTCTCAAACGCTTCGTGAAAAGTAAGATACCACTCTGAAAAGCTTATTAATATTATTTTGCTATTTTTGGCACATTTACATGATGCTTTGGCATAAAAATAAAACAAGACTGAATTTAATAATGAAATCTGAACAATTATCGGTACAGAGTAAGAGGTTTCAACGAACATGTATCACTAGTAACTTTACAAAGTTTCCTTTATTGCCAGCTCTAAATATAATATATATAATAAAGTTCTTTTGTCATTACTTCATGCAATCTATGAATGTAAAATTTACTCTAGTTGTTACAACGTTTTTATACCTCCTTGTTGAGAATAAGTATTTTTAAAAGCTTTGACGTGTTCAAAGAGCTTGTAGGAAACGATGCAGCAAGCGAAATTGTGCAGATCATTGACCACACACGGTTAGCCTGTGTGGAAACAACAGAGGCGTGCTCAATAAGATGAAAGAGAGAGAGGGGAGTGTTAGAAATTAAACCGATTGTTTTAGACGGTATGCATATATTTGCATATTCATGTAAGCCAACTTATTTATATGCGCATACAGATGAGTAGGTCAACAGAGAGAATAAATTTAAGGCATATCGTGTAGTGTCATCACGCAGAGTTGATGCGTCTAATGCGTCTTCTAATTAACATCTTAAAAACAACTTTGCTGTTGTAAGAAACGTTGCGCGACGTTTACGTGTATACGCATATAGACTCTTTCAAACTATTTTCTGTTTTAGCAAATTGTTACAGCCTTGATTTTGTATAAACGGTCGACCTTGCTTGTAACTTAAACAATGTGCAGATTAATTTTACACACCCTGAATCTCATTAAATTTAAATTCACCAACTTCTAGTTTAGATGTGCAGTAGCCTTTCCAACCTGTCACAGATTGCAATTAGTGACGCTTATTAATGCGCCTCTACTGTTTTTGATGTCATCTCTTTTATTTTTGTATCTCCTTATCGAACGAGCAATTTGAGTGCTAGACACGATACTGTACATATCTCTCTTTTATCACGAGAGCTGCATGCAAGCCACACGGAGGGGTACAGCAGTTCTAGACTTCATTTCCATATCAACTGAGCAAACAGATCAACATCAGCTGCAGCTAAGCTATTGGTTGTACGTAGCTATATTGTATCTACGAGCTATGAATTCCCATTTAAAAGGAAGTCGACCACCAATCATCTTGACTGCTCCTATATATGCTGAGGCTCTAGAAAAACGTTGACTGAAACAATTCCAGAGATTTCAGACAAAGACTGGCAATTAATCTCAAGCAAATAGCTTGTAGTGATGCCAAGTGCTTTCTGGTGATGCCACGATCAAACCACACCCTCGTCTATACATAGAAGGTGACCGCTCTAGCATGTATCGAGAACTCAAACACATCTGCTTGACAAAGGACGGCAAATAGGACGTCCAACGAGGTTAGAGCAAATGATACATGCAGACATGCAGACACTCAGTTGCTGTATAATACTACATAGGGTACATCTCGATCTATTGGGTGACTAACACCTCTAGCTCTCAGTCTTCTGTCTCAAATCGAATATATATTACAGGATTTATAGAAACAAAGATCTTGTCAGTAAAGAGTTGAATGACCAAGAGATCACTAGGGTGGGGTCTAGGACCCCAAAAGGAACTCGAGCAATTTGCAACATGCCACCTCATCAGCTTTAAAAGGGTCCTAAAGACGACACAGAAAAATATCCTTCGTAAGTTTTTGGAACAGGAAGTAAAAATTTCAAAGCAATCTAAGAACAATTTATAAAACCTACAATTCTAACTAAATACCGTTTCAATTAGAACTAGTAGACATTTACAATTGTTACTACTACTTTTATCTTTACTATTAATTAATGCAGCCATGCTAGAAGGCTTTAACGTCATTTATAACAGTGTGAAACAGCAAGACTGTGTTAGGTAAAATTAATTCAATAAAAATACAATGTGGTTAGACTAGACTTCAGAGTCAACACAAACATGAACAAGTGCAACACAATTATTGATATCGATTAAACTAAAATTTATACAAATTTACAGATATTACAAGCTAAGTTAGCAGTAAGCATTTAATGCTGTTTTACTTAGTTTTGCTGCTATTAGTAAGCTGATAACAATTAATGGAATTTCGTGCTTTTTTTAGATAACGACTACCTACAACCTGCTGGCTTACTAAGTTTTATCGCTTTCTTACTTGGTTGCTGATAACTAGCTTTGCAACAATAAAGTCAAGAACAATGGTCTGCGGCTGGGCTACTTGGATGTTGACTACTAAGCTGGTGTGACAATGATCCGCTGCTGTTTTACTTGGTTGCTGAAACTGGCCGTAGTTGAGCTGATTGTACAATGCTCTTTCCTACTGCTGTCTTTGCTGTGGTCACAGCTGACACAGTAGCCGACCCAGAAACAACAGTGAAACAAACTAAAACTTTCAATTAAGTTCTATTGATATCATTCAATGATTTTTAATTGTAATTTGCATAAAGTGAATGTGTTTCTGCATTTGTGTTTGTTACACAATACCAAATTCGCATTAATTTGTAAATGTGGAAATTTCTGGTATTTCTGCGTTTGTTTTTGTAAATGTGGAAAAGCTTGCTAGCACAATATGCTGTTGCGAATTGATAATAGGAGTGATTTTGTTTTGTGTACAACTAATCGTACACCTTGACATGGATACGGACAATGAAAATTGTACAGTCATTGCCACGGGCGCGCACGCACGCACGCACGCACACACACACACACACACACACACACACACACACACACACACACACACACACACACACACACACAAACACAAACACGATCCCGGAAAAACACGATCACGAAAAAACACGATCACGAAAAAACACGAACAGAAACACCGGTACAGTCACGGGTACAGGCAAAACACAGACACAATTACAAGCACATACACAAACACGAATACGAACACGGTCACTGGCATAATTAAATTCCAACACGGGCACGGACACAAGTACGAAAACAGGTGCGAACACAATCGCTGTCACAAACATGATTATGGTCACGAGCACAGTCACGAACTCAAACACGGTCATAGTCACGGTTACGGTCATGGGTACAGACATGGTCTCGGGGAATGGGTATGGACACGGACACGGGCACGGACACGGGCACGAACACGGACACGGACACGGGCACGGACACGGGCACGGACGCGGGCACGAACGCGGTCACAAGCAGGGCCACGGTAACGAGCACGAACACAAACATGGACACAAAAACGGACACGGATATATGCACGGGCACGGTCACAGACGGACACACACACACACACACACACACACACACACACACACACACACACACACACACACACACACACACACACACACACACACACACACACACACCAGACAGCTGACAAAACAGACAGACAGATCTTGAAATGACTTCGGGAGACTACATGTGTACGATTTTGAATGGGGTCGCTCAACGGAGGTTCACGTAGTTATTACTAGTCTAGAATCAAAAAGCCAGTCGTTTCACGTGACCTGGAAGTCCGTAATACGAACCCAAACTATTTTTAGAATTTGATTAGTTCACGTGATGTAATTAGCGCGCTTTAATCGCGTAACTAGGTGTGGCTTCTTGTACTCTCTTGCGCCGTTACTCTCTCCTTCTTTCCATTTTCAATGGGTCGTGCAGACGAAAGTGAGGTCAGTTTGTGGGTCAAGTACACCATCTTCTTCTTCAACCTGTTTTTTTGGTTGGTGGGCGGTGCTCTACTCGGCGTTGGCCTATGGGCTCGCTTTGACAAAGGCTGGGAATCCGTAGGCTCTCTAACTACCGATCCAGCCATCGTTCTTATCGTAATTGGATGCGTGACGTTTATAGTCGGATTCTGTGGTTGTTTGGGCGCCCTCCGAGAGAACACCTGCCTTCTCAAGTTGTTTGCCTGGTCGCTTGGCATCATCTTTCTTTTGATGGTCGTTGGAGCTATATTGGTGTTCGTTTTCCGTGATGACGTACAGAATTTCGTCAAAGATCAAGTGAAGAAGAGCATTGAAAGGTACAGGGACGATGCAGACTTGAAGAACTTTATAGATTTCGTTCAGGAGCAGTTTGACTGTTGCGGATCCACGGAACCTCAGGATTGGACGACACTTAATAAATACTTTAACTGCACTGATCCTGTGCCGCCTGATTTGCCTGAAGCGTGTGGTGTCCCGTTTTCTTGCTGCATGACGTTAGAAGAGAGAGTCAACAGTCAGTGTGGATATGGATTGTATGGACGAAACCCTGTTGCTGCACCCAGTACTCGCATTTGGACGGAGGGCTGTTATGATGCTGTTAAAGCGTTTGCTGAAAAAAATCTTTTAGCCGTTGGGATTGTTGTGCTGGTTATCGCTCTAGTAATGGTCATGGGCATGGCATGTGCTGGAAATCTTATTTCGCAGATCAAGAAGCAAGCTGGAGCTATTTAAATTAATGATTTGTAACTTTTGGGTGCATAGTGTTAGTAAGCTTGGTTATCGCATGAAGTAACTTTCAGTATTGGTGTGGCTACTACTTTGTGTTATGGTATATATATATAAGTAATTGTTGACTATTAGTTATGATTAGAGTATTTTTAATCTTCATATCGTATGGCTGTAAGAGTGTGACTTTGCAATTATCTTGATAATAATAATTTGTCAATTTGCGGCAAATGATCAGAAGCAGCACATGTTGAAAATTCTCGAGTTGAGGTCTGTGTATGTCTATACTCACACTGCAAGTAAAATCTAACAGTAGTTTACAACGTAACCAGGCATACATAGTATACTTCTAGTATGCTTGTGCAATTTATTTAGTAGTAGATCCAAGGTGGTGGCTCTCATGGACTGTTGCGGGCACCATCGCGAGGAAGGACAGGAATGCGAGGACTTTCTGCAATACCGCCTAAACGGCGGACTTCAACTGATTGCTGTCAGTCTCTCTTTGCTTCATCTACCTACGCCGTTCTGTTTTTGGTGTACGATTCTGTGCATAGCAGTCTGCTGTCTGACTTGCAAAGGTTTGTTGCAGCGTCTTAGGCAGTTTGCTAGACGATAATACCTTTGAAACTTTGATTCACTATTTGGCAGATCCGAAAACATTTTTAGTGTTGACAAACCTGGACCAGAATTTGTGTTTTTCACTCGTGCGAACTTCGAGAAACAACGTATCGTTTTTCTCATGCTTGGTTAATTAAGACTCTGGCTTGTCTACTCTAAAGGTACGATGTGTGTGTGTGTGTGTGTGTGTGTGTGTGTGTGTGTGTGTGTGTGTGGGTGGGTGGGTGGGTGGGTGGGTGGGTGGGTGGGTGGGTGTGTGATGTTTGCTAGAGCATTCTGTACATACTGTGCAGTAACTGAGTATGTTTTCTGTTCCTCGTGACTATACACTATGGGTGCGTTCGAATACTAGTTCTAGAACTGGAATTGGTGGGGGGAGCAAAGTTCTATAGCATTGGATTGGTAGTTCTAACAGTTCTGCTTAGCGAGCTGGAATTGTTGGAACTGTCACGCCCTAAATGCAAATTCCCGGAGGCTGCCGAATTGAAATGGCGGGTACAGATGCTGAGGTCGTTGTGGACCTTCTTGTTGGTTCTAATGAACACTTTGTGGCGACCATCAGCTTGGCAGACACCAGAAGAAACGAAATTTGGAACTGATTACAGTAACTTCTTGGCGAGCAGCTCCAAAAAACCGAATGCAAAACCCTGCTGATGTTCGAACAGACTACAACAAGTTAATGGAGTAGAAACGCCACTCTACTTCTTATTGCGCTTACCGGAAGTATGAGCCTGTGCGCATGCTCTAACTTGCTGACAGTTCTAAGCGTTCGTTTGCTAGCAAGACTTCCGACAGTTCTGACAGTTTCAGTTCTAGAACTGGAACTAATATTTGAACGCACCCTACAATTTTAATACAATGATTAAAAAATACCATGATGCCATGTTGTAGATATGAAATTCATCAATCAAACATTAATTAATGCATTTTACTATCCACCAACTTTGGGGAGGTCTCACTAAATTGTCCAAGCCTTTTAGTTTACACCATTTTTCTAGTCTGGATCTTTGGTACATACACCACTGGCTGGGTAGTACACTACAGAGTTGTACAACTTCGTTTGCTGCAGTTGCTTGAGATGCTACAGGCATGAAACTGTTTCAAAATTAAAATCTTGCTATAGAGTGTAATCATTTGCTTCAACCAACTTGTAACAATTGTAGGTGTACCTCCTTCTAAATTTTTGTCTTTATTAGTACAGTAGATGGGAGTTCTGGCACAACTGCTGACCAGTTCAGTCAGAACAACCCCATTTACTATACTCCCATCTAGTAGGCTATTGACCAAACTTGACTTAATTAAAGGTCAACTTTTGCATCATCAATCACAGTGATTATGTCAATGACAAGGTAATAGCCTCATATAATTAATAAATGACGTATAGTTTTCAATATAATTAACTGGATGTGGCTGAATGGAAGTCCATGGGTAGTAGAGCATTAGCGAGCATACCGGGGTTTTCCATTCCCTTAATTTCTATTTACAGTTTATAATATGATGTATAAAACTTCATAATGTTTAATTGAACTATTAAGTATACCATGGTCACGTAACATGCGATCAGTCACAAATGCGTATTGAGGCGGTGTATATGACGTATTGCACGGCAAGTGTGCACTAAGTTACTTCCGGTTATTATCGCACTTTCACTTATACTTAATAAAGTTATACACGTTACATGACCAAGGTATAAATAATTTATCATATGATTAGCGTGCTATATGGCTGTTATAGGCACTTGGAGCAGGGTTATAGCTCTTGGCTTTGCCTCGGTCCATCACCCTGCCCTTCACACTGGTACATAAGCCATATAGCATGCAGTTATTGCTAATCATACAATAACGTATACTTAGAATGCAGTTTACATGAAAGTAGTTTTCTACAGGAAATTACGTTTTTAACTGTAGTATGGATTAATACATGAAATTAACCTCTAGTTTATTTTATAATAGCCGTATGCTAAGGATATTTATTCTATCTAATACGTATCGCTTGTCATCGAACCATGATATGCCTCTCTTAGTTAGGCGGTATGAACATGGTCCCGCGTAGCCAGACCCTTGCCTCCATCATACTTCTGGTGGGAAAGAAAGGAGGCGACTAGGATGGAACTACACGCGCGTGTGTTGTGCTTGGACGCTTTGACTTTGTTATTTGCTGTTTATACTCAAAGCATACATCTGATTAGGCTCGAGTGTCCAACTGGTCATCCCCCCCTCTTCCTCTGAGGAGAAATAGGGTTAGGTTATCTTAGGATTAGAGTAGATTGTCTACAGGGCGTGGTATTTGCACTCAAGGCAGGGCGACTGGTAAAGCTATGATTTGAACACGTTGCGGTTGACTTTTCACGGTTTGGTTGACCTTTGAGGGAAGCTTTGAGTCTAATGATCTTAGAAGGAGAGACAGACAACGGGAAGACCAGGAAAGAGTCGACCTGTTGTTGTAGACTTGGATGGCACTTGCATCAGAATGAATTACATTAGCATAAACTCAATAGCGAGTGCATCCCTATCAAGAATGTGCAAAAAAGCACTCTGATTGGAAGATAGACCATCGGCGGTTTGTTTAAGTGGCAAATCTACAGAGAATGTACATTTTTCTTGCGACTTTAGACAGAGACAAGTTTCTACATAAAAGTTTTTAGAATGCTCATTAGCAACTGTTTTTGTGATTTCATAAAGTTGTAAATACTTTACAAAGCAACACTGCATCACTCAAATGACATCACACTAACAGGAACCATACTGATGCGATTAATACCCCAGGCCTCGAGTAAAGTCCCATCCCCACGTTTTGTCCAGGTCCTAAGATTTTCACACCTTTTTGTTCTTTAATTGGTGCTAATTGGCACTTTCTATTAGACTAGCTTCTTTAATTGCCTATCCATTTGACAATTTGTTCTAGGCAGCTATGCCCAAAAAAGATATTGTAGCTTCACTGTTGAATACAAGATCAGCGTTGTTGAATGGCATCAAGGCAATGGCTTGGTGGTGTCAAAAACCACCAACCAATTTAGCATTGACAGGAAAAGAGAGGCGAAACTTTGGCCTGGCAGTTTCTAGTGTCGCACTGATAGACGAAGCAAAGTGAGTTGCTGCAGAACTAAACTTTGTAGTATTTAAAGCAAGCAATGGATGGCTTGTCAGGTGGAAGCAACGCTTTAACGTAGGACTACGGCGCAAAAGGAATGAGTCTCAAGCCCTTCCGGAGCATTATCAAGATGACCGTCTTGGATTTCACCGACAAATTATTCGGTTGCGTGAGACACATGACTATACTCCGCATAATTTGGCAAACATGGATGAGACAATTAATGGTTTGCTACGACAGTGTTGCTACCTTTACCAAAAATATTTGTGGTGAAAAGTCCATAAGAGTACGAGTTACCGGGTACCAGAAGAAAGGCTGCGCTGTTGCTCTTACAATTACAGCTAGCGGGCACAAGCTGCCGGCACTTGTCATATTCAAGGAACCAACAGGTGCAATCGGTCCGCAAGTGAGGCGCCATTTGATGATTCCAGCTAATGTCCTTGTAACTGCGTCAACGAGTGGTTGGATGACTAGAGAAACAGTGGTCCTTTGGATTAGAAGGGTGTGGGGTAATCCTGAAGACGATGTTCGATGTCTCCTCGTACTAGATGAGTACAGAGTACACAAAACGGAAGAGGTGAGACAGTATACGGAAGATAAGAAAACCAATCTCGTCTATGTTCCAGGTGGGTGTACTAGTGTCGCACAACCACTAGATGTTTCAATCAATAAGCCATTTAAGTCGAATATGCGTCATTTGTGGGAACGATGGGCATTTGATAACCTGAGAGGCACAGCTAGGGTGCATCCGTCACGGCAGCAAGTAATCAACTGGATTTCCAAAGCATGGTCATCCATTTTACCAGATACAATTGTGAAATCATTTCTCCACTGTGGAATCTCCAACGCTATGGATGGATCACAAGATGATGAGTCATTAGATCACTTTCCACTAGATGAAACAGAGACGAGACAAGAGGCAGCAAGCTTGCTATTTAGTGACACTGAATCAGATTCCAAGTTTGAAGGTTTTAATGACTCAGATTTAGATGATTAGATTCTTCATTTTACCTTGTGACTGCGGTCGCCCGCAATGGATGGCTTGTCAGGTGGTTAATTACTTGTCAATTGATTAAGTTAATTACTTCCGCCAATTAACACCTCCAGGTGTCAGATTTTGAGTAAAGTCCCATCCCCTAGTTTACCTTTGATGCTAGCCAACCATGGGGTGGGGTATTAATCACTTCAGTATGGTAATAATACAACATCGCAACATATTTGACAGTTACTGTCTATGGCCACTCCAATCAGGTTTGTAGCCAGGCTGAATGATCCGATTTAAAGCAAGCAACATTCTCATTTCTTTTTTCAAATTTTTGTCCATTTTATAGCGGTCATTCCATTCTTCAGATAGGTAGTTTGTGACTTTAAATACGTGTGTTTCTGTAATATTTAGAGCTGTGATACACTTCCTCTTATATTCTTACACTCTACTTTGCCTCACCATTGCTTCAACTTGTCAATGCCAGTCAAAACAGCAAACACATTTTCACCTAGAAGTACAGGAAGCCAATCAGCTTATTGCAGTCAACAGCACTAAATAGAATTTTTAATATTGGTAATACATATGTACAGATGTGGGCATAATTACGGAGTAACCCTGAGCATGTGACTTAGATTTTTAAAATTATTGGACTTTCTCAGACACTGAAAGTACATGCCTCTACTGTGACAGTTGCAGTTTTTAGTAAATTAGAACAAGTCGTAATGCTGAGGTAATGGCTCTGATTGTTCCATTTGCATATCTGAGATTGGAGGTGGTGTGTGACCTGTTGAGATGCATGACTGCTTCTCGCTGTCAGATCAACCAGTAAATTTGAAAGTTAATAATGGAATCATTTTCAAAAAGCTTCTAAACAATAAAATGACTTTGTTTCTGTCAGCAGACATACTCAAAGATTAAATAGAGACTATATGTTTCAGTTTACTGGCATACTGTGAGTGTATTCTCACATGCTCTTGTGATGTCACAACATGAACGATTTGGACATGATAATGCATGGCGGTGGTGATTAGTCTGGTCATTCTCTTTTAATCTTTTTGTTGCTACGGGTTGTCATAAATCTGCATGTTCTGTTGATTTCCATGCCTCAGCTGATATGGGTATGGCTCCTTAATTATGCCCATGTCTGTATCTTCTGTCGTTATCTATTGTTAGATAAATTCAAGGTTTTTATTATATTTTAATTTTGTATTTTAGATTTGGTATTGCACTTCATACACATGTGCACTTAATTAATGAAAAATACATTGAGTATGAATAAGAACAAAAGAGTAATTTTCCAACAAAGCAAGGTTCGGTTGATACACTTATCACTACTTGTTTTACATAAAATAATAAGTTCCATACAAATAATTGTGATCATGCAAAAATTGTAATATAGCAGTAAATGGTAACAACGTTTGAGAGGAGAAAAAAGAATACAGTAAGACAATGTTATCGGTTTGGTCGCAGAAGCAAGCACAAAAATAGTACAAATATGGAAGGCTTAAAAATGGGAGTGCACTAGCACTACTTAAGTAGGAATGGCATCAATAGTTAATATTAATTCTAATCTTTATATTGAGATAGCATATTACATTTTGTGATAATTTTTCTAAATTTACACTATACTTTAGCTTACAAATAGACAAAAAGTACAGATTGTAATAATCACAACAGAACAACTAAGAGTACAGAATGGGAGGTACATGTATAAACAGACATGTTGCAGT